>NC_088413.1:36706569-36806243 GCF_034236695.1 Oncorhynchus nerka | reverse complement strand
ACAAGCTCACTGACACAAGGTAATGTCTGTCATGCTGTCCAGTATTTATGAGAAATTACACTCTGTTCAGTCCAAGAATAAAGGCCCTAATCTCAATTAAACCAAAAAACACCACTCTTCTACCAGTGATATTGGATATGTGGACTCACGCAGTCAACAAAGCTACGTAGTGTGAAGAGTATTGATTCTTAACATGGACTTGCTATGAGAATTTTGAGTAGAATGTGGAGTCTACAATATCATTAGGTGTCACGGATCACCCCGGTTCTGATGCTCATTCCGTTCACCAGTTCCGGAGGTCTACGTCACCGGCTTTCTAGGCTTCACTGAACGGGATTCATTATCATCAACCCCGGACTGTCTTGTCTGATTACACACACCTGGTTCCCATTTCCCCTGATTAGTATGTTATATATGTGCCCTCTGTTCCCTCCGTCTTTGTCGGTTATTGTTCCCATGTCTGGTGGTGGTGTGAGTACCTATGAGTTGGTGGTGTGAGTACCTATGAGTTGGTGGTGTGAGTACCTATGAGTTGGTGGTGTGAGTACCTATGCGTTGGTGGTGTGAGTACCTATGCGTTGGTGGTGTGAGTACCTATGAGTTGGTGGTGTGAGTACCTATGAGTTGGTGGTGTGAGTACCTATGAGTTGGTGGTGTGAGTACCTATGAGTTGGTGGTGTGAGTACCTATGCGTTGGTGGTGTGAGTACCTATGCGTTGGTGGTGTGAGTACCTATGCGTTGGTGGTGTGAGTACCTATGAGTTGGTGGTGTGAGTACCTATGCGTTGGTGGTGTACCTGTGAGTACCTATGCGTTGGTGGTGTGAGTACCTATGAGTTGGTGGTGTGAGTACCTATGAGTTGGTCGTGTGAGCACCTATGCGTTGGTGCAGCTGTAATGCTGCGTGCTTTATATATATTGTGTATTACGGGTATCGTCCCGTGTCGTTCAAAGAGGTTTACCCTCGCTCTTTCGTTTGGTTACAGCCCAGCCTTTTTGTATACGTGTTTGTTTTGGGTGTATTAAAAAACCCTATTGTGTATTCCTCTCTCTAAACTCACTAGACTAACCTAATATCACATTAGGTTAGTCTAGTGAGTTTATGGAAATAATCAAAACATCCCTTTTTCATCAAAACAATCCCCTTTTCAGGTCTCATTCAAAAGCTAACGTGCTAAGAAAAAGGCTATACACACACAAGCCAACCTTGACTCAAATCACTCGTATATATCCGGGTATTCAAGGTTGACTCCGCAATCAATATCCTACCTTGTACTTCTGCACGTAACACAAACACAACTAATCTAACTGCAAAAAGAAAAAAAATAGACGACTTAACTCACAAACTTTCAGAGATGACTATGTACAGTAGCTGGTATTTAGCTCTTATAAAGGCTTTATGAAGACTGTATGAATGCATACATAATGGGGGCTACAGTAAAGTGTTACCTGTGACGGCAAAATATTGGCAGCAGTAGTTGTCGCCGAGATGAGAGAAAACAAAAACAGGTTTGTGGCTAATTGGCTGCGAACAACTATGTGGATGGATGAGTTTAGGATTACTGTCCATGGTAACACAGTTCTTTCTATATCTTCCCTCCTGCTCACCAGATACACAACTTGATTCTACAGTGCAGGTCTTTATCACCAGAGAATACACCAAGGCTGACAGACAAATGAGGAGGGTGTATGTACATGTGTATATGTGCATACGTGTGAGTGTGCATGTATTTGTGAGTGCCATTGTGCATATCTCTGTGTGTGTGTGTGTGTGATGACAGACACAATTCGGGATTGGGATATGTGTGGGGGCGGTTCCCTTTCCCAAACCATCTTCGGTGGAGGGCTGAGTCACAACCCTCCCACTCCTCCTCCTCACCCCTCCTAAGAGAGAGAGTGAGCGAAACAAGAGTGAGTGAAACAATGGGAAGATTAAATTCCATTGGTGTCCATGGAGACCGCAGGACATTCCACATGTCGCACTGATAAGGGGGGGATTAATTGTATAGAAAAGTGTGTCAAAATGGTGTTAACCCTAAAACCATTGAGCTGAGGTACCGCAAATCCCCCTCTGAATCCTTATCTGGGCTTAGAAATGGGACTGCCGAATGTCAAGCAAAAGAAGAGAGCGTGAGAGAGAGGGCTACGACTATATCTATGCCAGTCAAAGCATAATCAAACTGTGTTCGAAACAAGAGCTTGGATATAAAAAGCCACAGGCTTTCAGATATGTACCAAGTCTCAAGGGGCGTTAGAAGAGCGCAAGAAAGAAAGAGAGAGAGAGAGAGAGAGACCTTGACAAATTACAGACACAGTGAACACAGCCTTGCCATTGAGAAGGGTAGACAGAGGAAAACATGTCTCCCTGTAGAGGAAAGGCTGTGCAACCACTGCACCACAGCAGTGATGTACACAAAATGTTTAAAAATATATAAAACATTTAGAGTGTAATTTCCCCAAATTTGAAACCCTTATTCAAGGTGATCTGAAACGTTAACTCCGCCGTCTGTGCTCTCATACTCCCTAAAGACCGTCACTTGAAAAGCTCCAACATCACTGTTGTTTGTCTCTCTTGAGCCACCGTAGCAACGACATATTAAATAGTCCAAATTAAATCAAGAAATGTGTTATTAATTTTGACATTTTTGCCAAGGAAGTCGTAATAGCGCAATTTATATCTAGCTAAGATATTTGGTGCAGTATGTCTCAAGTGAACATTTTTGCATGGAAACTAGTCGTCTCTCGTTGAATGACGAAGGGGCGTAGACTTCGGCTACCAAAATTGAAATTGCCTGAGCAAAAAACGCGTGCACGAACAGCAAAAAAACAACAACAAAAAACAGCCGATGATCAAAACGAACAAAAACGTCACTAAATCTCTTCATAATGTATAACGGTTTCAACTGGGAAGCATGCGGTAAGCCTAAAGGATCGCCTGAAGCAGGGTTGTGGTTCTCTCTTTCCCTATCCCCTCCCTCTCTCTCTCTGTAAAACCTGTGATTAGAGGAAATGCATACCCTGTCTCTCCCTCATCCTCGATTGTCTATGTTTCCAATGATCAGAGAGCAAGCAGACTTCTATGAAGAAAATGCTACCTTGTGTGCTGTGTGTGCGAGCCTACCAACGTGTGTGTCTCTGTATGTGTGTGTGCTGTGTGTGCGAGCCTACCTACATGTGTGTGTCTCCGTATGTGTGTGTGCTGTGTGTGAGAGCCTACCTATATGCGTGTGTCTCCGAATGTGTGTGTGCTGTGTGTGCGAGCCTACCTACATGTGTGTGTCTCCGTATGTGTGTGTGCTGTGTGTGCGAGCCTACCAACGTGTGTGTCTCCGTATGTGTGTGTGCTGTGTGTGCGAGCCTACCAACGTGTGTGCGTGTGTGTCTCCATATGTGTGTGTGATTGCGTGCATACCTACATGTGTGTGTGTGTGTCTCCGTATGTGTGTGTGTGTGTGTGTGTGATTGCGTGCATACCTACATGTGTGTGTGTGTGTGTCTCCGTATGTGTGTGTGTGTGTGATTGCGTGCATACCTACATGTGTGTGTATCTGTGTGTCCGCGTATGTGGGTCTTTCTACAAATAAAGGGGTCAAATTGTGACATCATGGTCAACATTTCATTCAAATATGATTTTCTTTCAGCTTCACTTGTGTAGTTCAAGGATTAACAGTCTAGACAGCCACAATGAGACCATAACTCTACCTAGGAACCACAAAACATCTACATGTCATTCAAAATGTCACATGAAACATGGACACCGCATGTTTCTTTGTCATGCTTAGTAGCCAGGTCTGGGGTTGTGATATAGTTAACTTCTCTATCATTAGCCATGCTAACCTTCCTGCAGAATTATGTTTTATAGTTGACATGATCATATAATACAATGGGTTCTGTCAATCAATCATTGACAACAATAATAATCAAATACACTCTTCAAGCTGTGTGTGTGTGTGTGTGCGTGTGTGTGTGTGTGTGTTTGTGTGTGAGAGAGAGAGAGTCTGTGTCTGAAAGCTAGCTGTCAAATGCTTTCTTCGTCTTTCCTTTTTCCTTCACTCCTTGCCGCCCTTTGAAAGTGCATTGGAGCCCGAGGGGAAGAACCATCTCACCTCTCCCCCAATGTGCTTTTAAAGGGAGGTGAGGAATGGAGGAAACAAGGGGAGAATCTCAATTGCATTTCCGTAATTCTTTACGTCCTCTCTCCTCGCCTCCTTCTCAAAACCCAATCAATTAGAAAGTGAGAGGGGTGGGACCCCTCCTGGGGCGGGACCTCTCCCCTCATGATAGTCTTTCATGGTTGAGGGTTGAGGAGAATTTGCGACTTCTCTGCTAGTCTTTGAAAAAAAAAAAGATGTATTGAAGTATTTCACAGCTATTAACATTTTTAGACAGCACCAGAGTCAGTGACTGTGAGTGAGTGAGTGAGTGAGTGAGTGAGTGAGTGAGTGAGTGAGTGAGTGAGTGAGTGAGTGAGTGAGTGAGTGAGTGAGTGAGTGAGTGAGTGAGTGAGTGAGTGAGTGAGTGAGTGAGTGAGTGAGTGAGTGAGTGACTGAGCTACCATCAGTGGTGTAAAGTACTTAAGTACTTTTGGTGGTATCTGGCGTTATCTTTACTTTACTATTTACAATTTTGACAACTTTCCTAAATAAAAATACTTACTTTTTACTTCACACATTTTCCCTGAAACCCAAAAGTACTTTACATTTTGAATGCTTAGCAGGACAGGAGAATGGTCCAATTCACACTTATCAAGAGAATGTCCCTGGTCAACCATATTGCCTCTGATCTGGCGGACTCATAGCACACATGATTGTTAGTATATGATGTCTGCACAAAAGAGAGCACCCTGTCAGGCTGTATCACCGCCTGGTATGGCAACTACACCGCCCACAACCGCCGGGCTCACACTGTCTGCCCTACAGGACACCAACAGCACCCGATGTCACAGGAAGGCCAAAAAGATCATCAAGGACATCAGCCACCCGAGCCACTGCCTGTTCACCCCGCTACCATCCAGAAGGTGAGGTCAGTACAGGTGCATCAAAGCTGGGACCGAGAGACTGAAAAACAGCTTCTATCTCAAGGCCATCAGACTGTTAAATAGTAATCACTAGCCGGCTACCACCCGGTTACTCAACCCTGCACCTTAGAGGCTGCTGCCCTATATACATAGACATGGAATTACTGGTCACTTGAATAATGGAAAACTAGTCAACTTTAATCATGTTTACATACTGTACTGCTTTACTCATTTCATATGTATATACTGTATTCTATTCTATTGAATTTAAGTCAATGCCACCCCGACAATGCGGTCCTAATATTTATATATTTCTTAATTCCATTATTTTACTTTAGATTTGTGTGTATTGTTGTGAATTGTTAGATATTACTGCACTGTTGGAGTTAGGAACACAAGCAATAACATCTGCTAAATGTATGTATGTGACCAATAACATTTGTTTTGATTAGAGTGTTGTAGTGTGCCCTTGGCTATCTGTAAATAAATAAAAAAGAAAATGGTGCTGTCGGGTTTGATTAATGTGAGGAATTTTAAATGATTTATACTTTTACGTTTGATACTTAAGTATATTTTTTAAATTACATTTAGTTTTGATACTTAAGTATATTTCAAATCAAATACTTTTAGACTTTTACTCAGGTAGAATTTTACTGGTTGACTTTCAACTTTTCCTTGAGTCATTTTCTATTAAGGTATCTTTACTTTTACTCAAGTATGTTGTTTGGGTACTTTTTCCACCACTGGCTGCCATAATGGCCATGACCTGAAACAACTCCTAGCCCCTACCCTCCAGAGTCTAGACACTTGTGGAGATCTGAGAAGGATTGATGGGTGGTAAAATTTAGAGATCTCCACCCTTGGATCTTACCCTTGGATAGGCTTGGTGGAATTTGGGCGGTATTGCATACACCTGTCCAATCCTCTCAGATCTCCACAAGTGTCTACGGGTTCGGGGCTAGCTAGGGGTTGTTTCTGGACAGTACCCCAGAACCCTCCGGGTTTGTGGTGGACCTTCAACACGACACTTGAGGCATTAATTGGATGATTCATTCCATTGCTAAAACAGATTTGCACAGGTGTCAGCTGGACACACACACTCTGCACCCTCAGGCTAATCCGTCAGTTCTGGTAGCTGGAGACCTTGTCTACTATTCACATCCTTGCTTCATTCCAGCTAGTTAGATGTGCAACCACTGACTAACTATATCTACGGGCATATCTCTAGTCTAGCAATAGACACTGTTGTTTCGGCTGTATGGCATCATTGAATACGATTGTCAATGGTTGGCTAGGTAGTTATGATATATCTGTCAGCTAACCATGTACAGTAACAGCAGTTCCATAAACAGTTCATCTTATTCAGAAATGGAGAAATCTCCCCTAATCTTGGCATGTATGGGCAGCTATTAATGGATGAATGAATAGATCATAGATTCATAGAATGGAGTTAGAAGGGTCAACTCCTACTTTGAAAGGACAGGAAGTGTCGGCTGTGCGCTTGACCAGTGGCAGGCTTTCCACATTTAACCCCACCGGCATGTGATGATCTAATTATCAAGTCGTTTATTTGTTTTATATATGAAACCAATATTTTATATAGTCTGTTTACGACGTAGGCTAATTATCTTGACCGCTGTAACAACGGACACACAAATGTTCTGTCAAGCCTCGAGATAAACACTCGTTCGCACACTTCGGGCTGTCGTTCGACCACGTGCGGTATCGCACAAGCTCTTCCTCACTTGCCTGTCATTCAGAAAATATCAGCAGACATCAAATGCACGCCATACAACCACCATGCATCGCTATCGAAGAACGCCATTGATGACGGTATCAATTTTTGTTTTATTAATGATGTCAAGGTTACTCTTTCTGTTAGAAGCATTCCATTTTTGCAATCGCACACACTATTTGGGAAATGTGAGAAATGAAAACGGTTCCTTAGGGAGATATGAAATGTTACGAGGTTACTGTGCACTTCTGAGATCTACGTACAAGATAAGTGTCTGACAGCAACATCCAGGGATTGTACAGGATCACGTTCAATGTGTAGTTCAACGCTTAGTTATACAGTACGTCAGAACAACAAACAACAGTATCATAAAGTGTAAGGAAAGAAAGGTCATGTGTTTTTTTTTGCCACAAGAGTTTTGGCAAATCTATGGAGACTCCAAACACGAGAAAGAGCTTAAACATGTGATTTTGATTTCAACTCACGAATGATATTGAATGTGTCTACGCATGTTCCCCCTTTATATCTTAAAGTATTCACAAACAGTTGTCCACTACAAGAAATGCTCACTGGTACCCTAGTTTGTAGAAAGACCCGTGTGGGTGTGTGTGTGTGTATCCTTACGTGTGGGTGAAACGGAGATAATGGCCATCCTGCTGCAGGCATTCAAGGACGTCGAATCTAAAGCAAATATGGTCATTTATGTTGTTGGCATTGTGCGCTTAAATAAACAACACCGTGTCCCTGTATCTCATCTCAACCGATACGTCACCATGGTTATGCTACCTAGCAACAAGCGAGTGCGAGAGCCTATTTTAGCTTCAGCTGTGGCTGTACAGTCGCCTCTATGCAGGGGACACCATTTTTAAAGACCTTGAACATGCTAAAATGCTTGCCTTCTCAAACAGCACAAGTGGTGGGCCTGAATAGCATTATCCGAGCTACACCAACCCTCCTACCTACCATCTGCAATACACAGTGTGTGTGTGTGTGCCTGTGTCTATGTGTGTGTGTGTGTCTGTGTGTGTGAGGGTAAAACAGCTTTACCCTTTACAATGACTATGAGGAAAAATGGATGTTCTTTTTCACAGTTTGCACACACTAGTGGGAGCTGTCATTATCTGACCAGTGTGTACTGTGTGTACTATCCAGGCGAGCAAGTTTTTTGTTGTTTAGTTTATTAATTCGACCATTTAAAAAAACAAGCGCTCATAAAACTTGAAAAAGCCATACATGCACATTTATAAAATCATAGAGGACGACACACAATAAAGTCTGTGACTTATTTCCATTGTGGTCCTCTTGAGACAAGATGGCTAGACAGGATCAAACACAGTATGGCAGAGAAATAACAACACAAAAACAGAGAAGAAGAACATCTATCTCATCATTTCCAGTTACATCATAGGGGTTATTCATATGGGCACAGAAGACATAAAACAGATTTTTACTTCATTGTTAAAGCTGCCCAGAGAGGACATTGTTTTTATAGACAGAGGCAACTCATTCCATTCTGAGGCTCCAGTATACAAGAAAGTTCCTTTCCCAGCATTATTCTTGAACCTGTATAAGCACACATCAGCAACACCTGATCTGGTGCTGTGATTGTGTGCATCCCTAACACGAGCAAAGTAATCACTTAGATATCTGTGCGCAGGACCATAAATACTCCTGTAAACCAAACCTAGTCTAATCTGGGACACCCTAGCC
This sequence comes from Oncorhynchus nerka, assembly GCF_034236695.1. NCBI lineage: Eukaryota > Metazoa > Chordata > Actinopteri > Salmoniformes > Salmonidae > Oncorhynchus > Oncorhynchus nerka. The sequence goes on along the minus strand of NC_088413.1, from coordinate 36,797,781 downwards.
TCAACAGGCAGCCAGTTTAGTTCCTGAAAGCAGCTCCTGCCTATGTGAGTACGTGGACTCACCTTCAATACTACCCTGATCAGCTTATTCTGGGCTATCTGGAGCTTCCCCTTCATACGTTTAGATAAGCCCCCAAACCAGGAAGTACTAGCATAGTCAAAATGGCATTTAATGAGGGCAGGAGCTAGCATTTTCAAATCAAATGTATTTCTATAGCCCTTCTTAGATCAGCTGATAACACATCATCAAGCAGCTTGTACTTTCTAGCTAATAATGCATTTGTCGCACATACTGTATACACATTTGAAATCACACAGTCCAGCACATCCCGGTAGCATGTAAACAAGTAAACAAGACCTTGTGATCCTTAGCAGATTTGATTCTGTTTACAGTACAGTTCAGGCTTATGGTCTGACGAGCCAACAGAAGGGACAGGGCTCATACTGAGCAGACTTAAGGTCTGGGGACATCACACATGGTGTCTGGAAGGTGAGGATGTGGTGTGTGGGTGGGTGGGGGTGTGGTGCATATGTGAGAGAGAAAGAGACAGAGAGAAAGAGCGAGTGTGTGTATGGGTGGGTGAGTGTGTGTGGGTGTGTGTGCGTGGGTGGGTGCATGAGGAATGGTGCGGGTTGGTTAAGCATTCCGGGCACTACGAATGAAATGGTATTATTCTTTTTGTTTGTATTATTGTTATCATGCCAGTTCAGCCATTAAAACACAGCCAGAGTGATAGCCTGTACAAAACAAACTTGTGTGGTCACCTTTGACCCTGAAACAAAACTACATCTTATCTACTCTTACCCTACCCACTCACCGGAACAAAAGAAAAGCGAGAGAGAAATAAATAAATAAAGAATAAACAAAGCCGTAAGTGCTGAGGAGAGAGAACACTACACTCCAGGTCATGGAGGGAGGGAAGGAGGGAAGAGAGGAAAATGAAATGAAGTACGTCGTGTTTGTGCTCAGCTGAATTCATGCTTCTTCTCCTTTTATTTATTTAATCTTTTATAAAACCGCACAGCAGCAGAAGCATCAGGCGCAACCCTGTGGCTCTGCTACTAACACAAGAGTTCACAGGTGTGAACAGTAGGCCTCCATTGTAGCTTGCCACAGGCCCAGCTGCACACAAGCTATCCAATTTAAAGGTGCACACAAGCTATTCAATTTGTAATTGAGCCCTAATCCCTTTGTGGAAGTGTCAACACTTCAGACGCAGTGCTGTCAATCATCAACTGAGGTGTTAAAAGTGTGTTAAAAGTCATGCCATTAAAGACTCTCACATTGCAGACATATGTGTGACTCGTTTCAGGAAACTAGACGTATGTTGCGCGTCACTATTTCATAGAAAAGCCATTTAAACGTAAACTTCATTTTTTGGCAGAAATGCCTTCTGGAATATGTGAACTTTTATGTGCCTTAATAACAAACTTGTATGCCATCTATAAATACAACTGCAATTGTTAAATTACGAGCCTAGTTTGTTTAGCCGCAGAAAAAGTCAGCAACCTTCCCGCTAGCCATGATTGGCTGAGATAATGAGTGGGCTGGATAAGGCGAGAGATGAGTTCGGATTGTTCTGCCGTGTAGCGCACTTCTGTCTATAACATGAGCTGGTCAGTATGTGTAGGTAATCAATCAAATTCAATAAAATGTATTTATAAAGCCATTTTTACATCAGCCGATCAAAAGTGCTGTACAGAAAGCCAGCCTAAAACCACAAACAGCAAGCAATGCAAATGTAGAAGCACGGTGGCGAGGAAAAACTCCCTAGAAAGGCTAGAATCTAGAAAGAAACCTAGAGAGGAACCAGGCTCTGAGGGGTGGCCAGTCCTCTAATGTCTGTGCCGGGTGGAGATTATAACAAAACATGGCCAAGATGTTCAAATGCTCATAGATGACCAGCAGGGTCAGTTAATCATAATCAAGGTGGTTGTAGAGGGTGCAACAGGAACACGTCCAGTGAACAGGTCAGGGTTCCACAGCCACAGGCAGAACAGTTCACTTTTTTGAAAGATATCACGTAGCAGAACTACGTAAGTGTTGCTCTCCACTTTCTGGAGGACCGAGAATTAGAGTATGATAGCTAAGAAGATGGTGAAAATTCTGCCGTTTGATTGAAAATATGCAGACGGAGTCGAAAAGAAAACACACAGAAGGCTATTGTGTAAAACACCTGTCTCCGGATTACATCTTCAAATTAAGGGCAGCCATGGCATCCATGACAGAGAGGGAGAAGTGTCAATCCATGTATATCCATCCACGGAAGATAGTCTAGCTAGCTAAATGTTTTAGATATTACACATTTCTAACTTGTCAGAAAGTCATTTTCATTTCAAGCTAACACTCTGAGTTTACAAACGGCCAGAACGCACTCTGAGCACACTCTGGCATACCAGATTAAATTTACGAATACACCCGTAGTATAAACCAGCCTTTAGTCTTGAAATATTTGGTTGTTTAGTACATGGCCTCGCATGTGAATCCTTAAAAAGATGGGTGGGGCTAAGGCTTTAGAGGGTGTGAACGATGCTGAATGGTGTAGACAAATAAGAGCTCTCCAGTAGGGACATTTTCTCAAAAGTGGGGTTACAAGTTTATCAACTTTCAAAGCAGAATTACTTTCTCATTTTTCCTCAACTGGCATGATATACCATTTTCTATTTCTGAGTCTTAACTTTTATCCAATGTAAAAAAAAAAAAAATTTCACATTTTGCTACATAAGACTGAATCGAACCGGTCGGTCACATATGAGGCCTACCCACCCATAGCACGCGCTCCAGCAGGTATATTTCACTGGTCATCCCCAAGGCCAACACCTCCTTTGGTCGCCTTTCCTTCCAGTTCTCTGCTGCCAATGACTGGAATGAATTGCAAAAGTCACTGAAGCTGGAGACATATCTCCTTCACTAACTATAAGCATCAGCTGTCAGAGCAGCCTACCAATCACTGCACCTGTACACAGACCACCCAACTACCTCATCCCCATATTATTTTTATTGTTGTTGCTCTTTTGCACCCCAGTATCTCTACTTGCACATCATCATCTGCACAAATTGTAATAATTTCGCCACTATGGCCACTATGGCCTATTTATTGCCTTACCTCCCTAATCTTACTATATTTGCACACACAGTATATCGATTTTTCTATTGTTATTGATTGTATGTTTGTCTATACCATGTGTAACTCTGTGTTGTTGTTTTTGTCACACTGCTTTGCTTTATCGTGACCAGGTCGCAGTTGTAAATGAGAACTTGTTCTCAACTGGCCTACCTGGTTAAATAAAGGTGAAAAAAATGGGGCCTACATAGAATGGAATCCAACCAATAGTGCTTAAAGGTGCTATACTTCAGTGTTTCCTAAACTCGGTCCTTGCGTGCACGTTTAGTTTTTTTCCCTAATACTACACAGCTGATTCAAATAACCAACTCATCATCAAGCTTTGATTATTTGAATCAGCTGTGTAATGCTAGGGACAAAACCAAAACATGGACCCAGGGGGGGCCTCTGGCCCGAGTTTGGGAAACTTTGCTATACTTAACAATTAAGCGATAACTTAGAGTTATTTTGTACCTTACATATATAATTGTATTTAAATGGACCTCTCTTTCACCTAAAAAAACAAGTAGAGGAGCAGCCAAAAGGGGGGAGACATTTTGAAGAAAGCCCCACACCTCCCCTTTTCCTTAATCTTCTTTCAAATTCAGGCACAATCTAAATTATAAAAAATGGCTGACCCCAATTATCTATAGTGCTCTCCGGTCTGGATTAAAGAATCACCTTTCATATCCTGCCAAAACTCTCCCCCCACCCTTTGACTCCCCAAACCTTCTTCATATCTGACTCGGACCAAATCCCTCTCTCCATCCAATCCATTCTAGACATCTCAATCAACTTCTTTTGCTTATAGGGGCTCACTAAATATCACTGCAGTCTTAAAAAAAAAAATCAACCCCCTCCAGTCTATTTGGCACACAGGGCTTTTTATCATACATGAAGAATCGTTCACTCTGAATGATTTTTAAGAATGGTTGTAAAAAACAACAACCATTGCCAGTAAGTGGGTGCACAATTTAAACACTTAACATTTAACGCTTTTTCAACACCTGTTTTTTATTTTATTTTTTATACGAGACTTTTCTGACACTTGAGCTGTTTGTTTTTACACCTTCAATATATTAACATTAAATCATTATTGTGGCCAATGCCGCTATCTAAAAATACATATTCATAGAAAATCTACATCTAGGGCACATACCTAAGAGCAGTACCTCACGCATTAAGGGAAACGTTAACCCTGAAGTCTTACAATATGAGAGAAGAAACGATCAATATTAGCCACAGTGTGGGATCTTAAGAATTGAAGTCATATCTGCATGAAGTCACCGTACACTTCGTGACATGTACTAATTATGACCGAGAACCTTCACAGGTCAGCGGGGAGCACCATTGGTGATGCAGTGGGCACACAATACTACAGCCCTCTATTGATCACAGCACCCGCAAGCTCACCGACTGTGCACCTGTGCGGCCGGTGGCACATAGATTGGGGAGGGCGCTCGAATAGAAATGGCTGGAACGGCGTAAATGGAATGGTATCGAACATGTGTTTGACCCCGCTCCATTCACTACATTACATTTATTCTTTTCAATAACAAACATCACAAAACACACATCACGACAAGAGAGACAACACAACACCGCATAAAGAGAGACCTAAAGACAACAACATAGTAAGGCAGCAGCACACGACAACACAGCATGGTAGCAACACAACATGACAACAACGTGGTGGCAACACAACATGGTAGCAGCACAAAACGTAGTACAAACATTATTGGGCACCAAGGGGCAAGAAGGTAGAGACAACAATACATCACACAAAGCAGCCACAACTGTCAGTATGAGTGTCCATGATTGAGTCTTTGAATGAAGAGATTGAGATCAAACTATCCAGTTTGAGTGTTTGTTGCAGCTCGTTCCAGTCGCTAGCTGCGGCGAACGGAAAAGAGGAGCGACCCAGGGATGTGTGTGCTTTGGGGACCTTTAACAGAATGTGACTGGCAGAACGGGTGTTGTATGAGGAGGATGAGGGCTGCAGTAGTTATCTCAGATAGGGGAGACTGAGGCCTAAGAGGGTTTTATAAATAAGCATCAACCAGTGGGTCTTGCGATGGGTATACAGAGATGACCAGTTTACAGAGGAGCATAGAGTGTAGTGATGTGTCCTATAAGGAGCATTGGTGGCAAATCTGATGGCCGAATGGTAAACAACATCTAGCCGCTCGAGAGCACCCTTACCTGCCGATCTATAAATTAAGTCTCCGTAATCTAGCATGGGTAGGATGGTCATATGAATTGGGGTTAGTTTGGCAGCTGGGGCGAAAGAGGAGCGATTACGATAGAGGAAACCACGTCTAGATTTAACTTTAGCCTGCAGCTTTGATATGTACTGAGAGAAGGACAGTGTACCATCTAGCCATACTCCCAATTACTTGTATGAGGTGACTACTTCAAGCTCTAAACTCTCAGAGGTAGTAAAAAGAGCTGTTGGAAGAAGGGAATTCTTCTTACCAAACCACATGACCTTTGTTTTGGAGGTGTTCAGAACTAGGTTAAGGGTAGAGAAAGCTTGTTGGACACTCATGAGCCATCCTCCCCTCAGCAGCCTCCTGTGATGTTTATTACCAGTGTTAGAGAGGATATGCTGGTTTCATTTCGACCGAACGCTCCTGTCCGTATTTACAGCTCGTATCTCATTATTAATTGCACGCACTTATCGGGCAATGCTTTTACAACAATTGGGGATAAAACAATAGCACCGGTGCATGGTTTTGATAAGAGGCAGGGAGAGAGAAAAAAGGAGAAAGAAAGAAAGAGGACAAATATCTGCCTCAACGGACAAGCGCCTCAACGGACAAACCCTTCAGCTGGAAACAGGGCTAATATTTTCTCGAAGGACTCAACCTCCAATAAATTACCCTCACATTTAATAAGCTATCTTGGGCCAAATCGCAGACTCCTTTAGCATCTCTCCATTCACCTAATTAATCAGGTACCCATACATTACTAGCTTGTTTTATTCCATATTTGTACCCCGGTAAAAAGAAGAAGATGAGCCAAGGCCTCTAATTAGGAATGATTATCTATTTTCCGTAATGAGAATTGATGGCTTCTCTTCTGCTCCACAAAGCGATTTCTTTCTTTCTCGCACTCTCTCCTCTCCTTCTTTCCTCCCACCTAACCACAAAGACACCCCTACGAGTGCAAATCAGGGCCCTTATATAAAATGAGAGGCTAAATCAGGCACTATATGATTAATGGACATCATTTCCGGAGGCCTTGAGTCGCATGCCAACGAGTCCACTTCACCTTGCAAAGCTTTCTGATGATTCGATTTAGACGGTGTCACAGAAGTCAAACAGCTTACCGACGAGTGTCGTCTTGTACCCCCCCATCGTAGCCCCTGACCCCTTCTGCCACTCATGTTCCTCTCGAAACCAGGAGAACTTAATTAGATCACCTAACTTCTCATCTGACTTCTTACCTCTTCAGGTTTAATAAAAAAGAGGGAGATTGAAAGAGCTGTGTAATAGTGGTAGTGGAACAAAAAGATCTAATTCAATTATGTTCTTCCCTCCTTGTCCATTGCATACCAAAATAAACAGCAAGATGGACAGTACTGACAAACCGTATCTCAGAAAGGAAGACAAAGAGCAATAAAGAAAACAAACTACATTTCAATTTCTATTACCTTATGTTAAGATTTCCCACTCCTTAAAACATGCATGAGATTCCTCCCCAGGAGAGCCCTGGAAAAAGCCTAAATTAGCCCCCTTCAGAAGGTGTGAATAAGCGTACAGTAATCCAGTGACCCCCGTGGGGGTCATTCTCCCTACCTCCCCCTTATCTGTGAACACCAAAATGGCCACACGTTCAATGTCTCTCTCTGTGTGGCATGGCAAGCCCCTGTCTAATGTTATGTAAACAGCGTACTGCCGCCGCTCGCTGATTTAACAAACGTTAATATTGCATGAGCAGCGCTTGGGCCTCTTTGATGATAAAAAGTGAGGCAGGCAGCACCAGCTCTCAAAAAACTAGGTCTTCCCCTAAGGGGACGGGCGGATGGAGCGACTCCTTGAGGACTTCGTTTGTTGACTTCTACTTTTTTTTTTTACGCCACTTCGGGGGTTTGGCTTAGCATCGTATCTCCACGGTGACATCACTGCAGTCAGAGAGGAGGATCGTTTTTTCCCTGGTTGAAAACAGGAACCACCAGCATAGTTGAGAGGTAATCTTGCAATAAATGCTGGGGGAAAAAAATAAAGGAGAGGCTTGAAAATGTATGAATATGATTGAAGGGGCCTGTTTGAAAATCATTGACAATCAGATAGAATCATTACAAATCATCACAGTCGTCCTTCGGTATTGAGTGTGACACAGTCGCTAATTGCTATTCAGGGCAGACATTTTGGGCCGGGAAGGTCATCTGCAAGTCCATGTTTAAAAGCAAACCCCTTTGACCCGCCGCTCATCTGGCATAGAGTAACACACACCGAGTAAATGAGGAAAATCTTGTGTTGCATTCAGACCATCACACAGCTAATTATTCCTTAATTGTCGATGATTTTGATCTCAACCCCTTGGAAAGGGAATCCTGCGTTGACTTGACACGGACAAGAAAAGTGAATATTCTAACCGACTGTACATATTGTACATATGTGAACTCCGGTGCACTTGATATAGAAACATACACAGGTTTCAGTGCAAAGCACTTACAGTACAAACCTCCCACATGTAATGGACATTTGGGGTCAAAGACCAAGTGCATTTCAAGTTGTCTTATGGCATTTCACAAAGCAACATGAATACAGTATCTTTAAATGTCTCAAGGTAGCCATTCTGTCCTTCAAAATGATTGAAGAGCCTTGAGATGTTCCCCGAGATGTTCCCCCGAATCCCGGAAATATTTGTCAATGGCAAACAGCGACTGTCCTCTACTGTAGGCTACTGTTCGAAACTCCCAATTGAAATGTATACATGAGAGAGGAAGGGAACGCAAGCGAGAGAGAGAGAGAGAGAGAGAGAGAGAGAGAGAGAGAGTGAGACAGTGTGTGTGAGTGGGCCTGTGTGTGTGAGAAAGAGTAAGCATTTCAATGTTAGCCTACACCTGTTGTTTACGGAGCATGTGACAATTATAACACTTGATTTGAGATAGACAGAGAGAAAGAAGAAGTTGCCCAATCTAACGGAGAAAGATCTCAGAGGTGTACCCCCTTAACAGTACTCCATCCTTCAGCCGGATGGAGAGATCACAATACCTCTCTTTCTCCTCACCTGTGCTCTGCTTTACCTCTATCCAATTTTCCATCAACCCTCCATCTGGAGCCTATTCTCTTCATGTGTCCACAGGGACCGGGCCTTCATTAGTGGCTGTACCAGCACCTGAGAATCCCACACGCACCTCTGCTTCTCACATCCCATCACAAGAGTGTGTGTGCATGTGTGTGTGTGCACGCCACAAGACAGTCCAGGCCAGAGGTGATGGAAACCGAAAATTCCTATGTCTGTTATCGCCCATCTCCAATCTCCCATCTAGTCTCTCTCCCTTTAAAGCTCTTCATTAGGAAGGGTCGCTCGCTCTCTCTCTTCACCCCTGGTTGTCAGAAACAAACTGGCCTGTCAACTGGGTCTTGGATGTCTTTACTGGTGGCTATTTTGGAAGTTTTGCTGAGAGTATAGACGCAGAGGCACACGGAAAGGAACAAGCACACTCACACCGTGAATATCTACAGACACGCACACACGGGAACACACACACACACCCACACACACACACACACACACACACACACACACACACACACACACACACACACACACACACACGTACTAAAGACAAACCCAGGGGTCTGAGTCAGCAGCGGGATACTGCAGACTGCAGTTAAGTGGATCACACTCACGTGACCTTGGGAGAACTGTAGAGAACTGCTTCTGGTAGAAGAACAGATTTTTTTATGAACCATTGACCTTATCGGTCAAGGTAAAATGGCGGTTGGGACGTGGTTTAATTTGCCCTCATAAAATGGTTGTCATATAGATGAGAGTAAAGGAAAGCTCTACGCCCTGGTTCGGTGGCTATGTCCCAAATGACCCCCGACTCTCTATTTAGTGCAATACTTTTTACAAGAGCCAATAGTGCCCTGGTCAAAAGGAAGCACTAAATAGGGAATAGGGTGCCATTTTTGACTCAGTCAGTATGTTAGAGATGCAGTTGGAAAAGGGGGAGATCGATATTCCCAATCAATCTAAGCTTCCGGGGAATCGGCTGCCACACTCGGCTACAGACCTGGCTCACTAGAATCCATAAAACTAATAATGTATGGCTTGTGCAGTTCTTGGGCGAAAGGAACACTCCCATTACCAAAGGAAATCATATAGGATTTCCTGTCAAGCTTCGGTTTTCGACATTTGATTTAGACCCAGTGATTCAGTGTGTTATTCAAAATAAGGTGAATCACTCAAAGACAATAAAACGTGGGAACTTCAAATCTGCAATACTAAAGATGATCATTTCATTGTTTTTAAGATATTTCTTTCTTCCTTTTTCAGTCCTTTGATTTAAAATATCGGAGATATCTATCAGAAGATAAATATACAGTTGAAGTCAGAAGTTTACATACACCTCAGCCAAATATTTTTAAACTAAGTTTTTCACAATTGCGGACATTTAATCCTCGTAAAAAGTCCCTGTCTTAGGTTAGTTAGGGTCACCACTTTATTTTAAGAATGTGAAATGTCAGAATAATAGTAGAGGGCATGATATTTTTCAGCTTTTATTTCTTTCATCACATTCCCAGTGGGTCAGAAGTTTAAATACACTCAATTAGAATTTGGTAGTATTGCCTTTAAAATGTTTAACTTGGGTCTGTCACGCCCTGACCTTAGAGATCCTTTTAATGTCTCTATTTTGGTTTGATCAGGGCGTGAGTTGGGGTGGGTATTCTATGTTCCTTTTTCTATGTTTTGTATTTCTTTGCTTTGGCCGGGTATGGTTCTCAATCAGGGACAGCTGACTATCGTTTTCTCTGATTGGGAACCATACTTAGGTCGCTTTTTTCCACCTATGTTTTGTGGGTAGTTAGTTAGTGTTTTGCACCTGACAGGACTGTTTCGGTTTCGTTTATTCACCTTGTTATTTTTGTTTCAGTGTTCTGGTTAATAAAAGTCATGAACACTTACAACGCTGCGCTTTGGTCCGATTCCTCCTCATCCGACGACGACACCCGTGACAGAATTCCCACCACCAAAGGACCAAGGAGGGTGGGAAGAAGGAGGATTGGACATGGGAGGAGATCCTGGATGGTAAGGGGCCCTGGAGGCAGGCTGGGGAGTATCGCCGTCCACGGGAGGAACTGGAGGCAGCTAAGGCAGAGCGGCAACATTATGAGGGAACACGGCTGGCAAGGAAGGCGGGGGCACATGGGGGGTGTGGCTGAGTCAGGTTGGAGACCTGAGCCAACTCCCCGTGCTTACCGTGGCGAGCATGTGACTGGTCAGGCCCAGTGCTATGGGGAAATGCGTACTGTGTCGAGGCTGAGCATTCACATGCCGGTGTGCACGGTGCCAGCGTCCCGCATTTGCCGGGTGGAAGCGGGCATCCAGCCAGAACGGGTGGTGCAAACTCTGCGCTCGAGCCCGCCAGTGTGCCTCTACGGCCCAAGGTCTCCGGTGCCTCGGCCAAGGAAGGGGCCTCCTGTATGTCTCCCCAGCCTGGTGAGTCCTGTGCCTGCTCCCAGAGCCAGGTCTCCTGCGTGTCTCCCCAGCTTGGTGAGTCCTGTGCCTGCGCCCAGCCCGGAGCCTCCAGAGGAGGCCTCTAGCCCGGTCCCTCCAGAGTCGCCCTCCATTCCGGACCCTACAGCGATGCCCTCCAGTCCGGAGCCTCCAGCGACGACGGCCTCCAGTCTGGAGCCTCCAGCAAAGACGGTCGCCAGTCCGGAGCTTCCAGCGATGCTCTCCAGTCCGGAGCCTCCAGAGGCGCCCTCCAGTCCGGAGCCTCCAGAGATGACGGCCTCCAGTCCGGAGCTACCAGAGACGACGGCCTCCAGTCCCGAGCCTCCAGCGATGACGGCTTTCACTCCGGGGCCTCCAGCGATGACGGTCGTCCAGTCCGGGGCCTCCAGCGATGACGGCCTCCACTCCGGGGCCTCCAGCGACAACGGTCGTCCAGTCCGGGGCCTCCAGAGATGACGGTTGCCCAGTCCGGGGCCTCCAGAGACGACGGTGACCCAGTCCGGGACCTCCAGAGACAGGGCAGAGGCCTCCTTGCTCGCACAAGTTTTTTCAGTTCTCCCCAAAAATGTTCTATAGGATTGAAGTCAGGGCTTTGTGATGACCACTCCAATACATTGACTTTGTTGTCCTTAAGCCATTTTGCCACAACTTTGGAAGTATGCTTGGGGTCATTGTCCATTTGGAAGACCCATTTGTGACCAAGCTTTAACTTCCTGACTGATGTCTTGAGATGTTGCTTCAATATATCCACATCATTTTCCGCCTCATGATGCCATCTATTTTGTGAAGTGCACCAGTCCCTCCTGCAGCAAAGCACCCCCGCAACATGATGCTGCCACCCCCGTGCTTCACGGGTTGGGATGGTATTCTTCGGCTTGCAAGCCACCCTCTTTTTCCACTAAAGATAACGACAGTCGTTATGGCCAAACAGTTCTATTTTTGTTTCACCAGACCAGAGGACATTTCTCCAAAAGTACGATCTTTGTCCCCATGTGCAGTTGCAAACCGTAGTCTGGCTTTTTTTGATTTTCCCATGATGCCAAGCAAAGAGGCACTGAGTTTGAAGGTAGGCCTTGAAATACATCCACAGGTACACCTGCAATTGACTCAAATTATGTCTATTTGCCTATCAGAAGCTTCTAAAGCCATGACATCATGGTACAGTCAACTTAGTGTATGTAAGCGTCTGACCCACTGGAATTGTGATACAGTGAATTATAAGTGAAATAACCTGTCTGTAAACAATTGTTGGAAAAAATTACTTGTGCCATGCACAAAATATATATATTTTATCGGTCCAATTCTTTTCTGTTTCTATGGTGGCCTGTCCTATTATTGTTTTGTGATTCTAGACCTAAAATCTCAGAGGAAATCTATCTATCATCGGTTACAAAATAAGACATTTTCCCTTTCGTACAAGCTCTCTGGGGTCTAAGTGCTTTCCTCATTCATCCATCCCTCCCTCGCGCCCTGGTCCGTGGTTGGTCAATTAATTTTAATAGACAAAGGAAATTGAACATTATACCACATATTACACAGAGAGGTATCAAGGTCTTTCTAAAACGCACAACCACTGCTGATATTATTTCTCCCTTAGTATGTTTCCTATTATCCAGCATCTATCTCTTCACAGTGATTGTCTTTTGTAGTGTCAGCGTAAACCCAGATGACTGAGGTGTGGAATTAAGATGCAGTGTGTGTGTGTGTGTGTGTGTGTAATATTGAGTCTGTCAGAGAGTGATTTGAGGGATTGATCTGATGCGAGAGGCAGATGTCATTGGGGATGCCTGCCGCTGTAGTCAGGTGTGTGCAGTCTAGCGTGTGTGCTACGGTGTAGGTGTATATATGGTCCTGTACGACTGTTTGTGTGCGCCTGTGTGTGTGTATGACAGTTAGGGGAGACAGAGATTCCCCCTCTTCCATCCTTCACTGGGCTATGATGAAATGGAGATAGACTTTAATTAGAGTTTTATGGCAGGCTGGAGCAGAATGCGAGGTTGGAGAATAGGTACTTGGGGGGGGCCTCCAGAGGCAGTAGCATTGTGTCTCCTATTTACTTCCCCGTTTCAGAGCCGGGGCTCGACAAACCCGGGTTCAAATAGTATTCAAAACATTTCAGACATGTTATCTATGCTCAATTGGCAAACCCCGAACCCCCACCCATTGTGCACTTACGGCAGGCTTGAGCAAACGCTCCAAAGGCTTTTTTGAACCCTGGTGTGGCTGCTGCTTCCTGTCACTAACGTATGAACATTAACTGGGCGATGTCAGCAACACGGTGGAACATGTGTGCATCCCGCCATCGTCAATCACTGGGAATAAGAACAGGATGAGATCGACAGATAGGCCTGGGAAACATGTAAGCATAGAAATAGAATTAACGGCAGTCTACCCATCATGGTACATTGAGTTGAATGCGAATGTCCCCTCGAAAAATTATATTCCTATTCATGTAGCCATCAGACATTGTATGTGGCGCTGTCACTGTGTGTCTGCTTCGCTACACAAACCAATTTCCGTTGGTGTCTGGTCACAATATTTGGTTTACGTCCTGTCTCGGTTTTTTCTTTTTTGGGGGGGGTGAAACATAAGGACCCACGTTGAGTTTCTGATGTCCTTGAGTCATATGAAGCGACAATTGTGTTATTTACTTTGAGTATGAGCTCTGACTACTCAACCAGCCTCTTCACATGAGTTCTGGTCTGAGTCCCAAATGAAACCCTATTATTATTATTATTATGGGCAATGGTCAAAAGTAGTGCACTATAAAGTGAATATGATGCCATTTGAGACACAGCCTGAGAATGATGTTTCATCCCAAACACACTATGATCCATCACTGATGAGATTAAACAAATGGCTTTTGAAAGCCTTGACAGCCATTAGGAGAAAATGTAACATGTCTAGACATGGGTACTGCACACCGCAAGACCACACCAACTCCATCTTGAAAGCACAAGCAACTATACATTAATCAGACCCTTTGTTGTACTGAATCTCGTATAATCCACTTAGTGTCATATCGGCAAAACATGACAGGAATTCGGCGTGCATTCATTGCAAACGCGTTTCCACACTAAAATATCCTTTAGAGGAGAGGTGTCAACTGGAGGTGATATTGCTAGCTGGGATATTTCTGGAGGAGGACTGGGCTAATATACTGTAGCTCATGCAGTCGGGACTCTCCAGGGAGAGTTTCCCAGAGCCAACATCTGGCCAGATCTCCAGTAGTAGGCTGATTTCTCCCTCCCTCCCTCTCTGTCTCCATCCCAATACTCTTCCCATCCCATCCTCTCTCTTCCTCCCTCCCTCTGACCCCTCCATCTCTTTCTCCATCCCAAACCTCTCTCCCTCCCGACCTCTGTCTACCTCTCTCCCTCTGCCCATTCTCTCTCTTTCTCTGTCCCTCCCTCCCTCTGCCCTCTCTCTTGTCCCTGCTGGTCCACAGGGACCTGGGCAGGACATAATGGGCTAAGCAGCAGTTTACTGTATTCTAGACTGGAGATGAAAAGGCTAATTCTGCGGGCCGGCCTTTCAATTTGCGGCTAATCGTTCTTTACATCTCAAAGCCCTGTGGCAATGCAACACTGGAACAGGCCCGGGTGGTTTGGGTTCCCTTAATTGTTTTAGATATCTAGGGAAAGGATACTAGTAGACTATAAATAGGTCGAACAGCCTCTTCTTCATATTAATCAAATTCATTAAGAACGCTTCAAGTAATGAAGACCAAACTTTCCTAAAATATACATCAATTAGCTGTGTTTGTTCCCGCATTAAGGTCGCCATTATACTTTTCTAAGAGTCATGTAATAATGACAGATTTCTCCTTATAGATGAATCAATGTTAGGTGTGTTCGTTCCTGCATTGAGGCTATCATTATCCAGTTGACCTTGCGTAATGAAAGTATTCCCTGGCACTTACAAGACCTCCTCCCACACACAGGGACTATAGGAACGCACAGTTCACATCAGCGACAGAGCTAAAATAACATGTCTGATTTAGACAGGTTCTATCGCTCCAGGCTAAACAAATGGACGTGAATGCCTGGGGACTGTCGACCTAGTATCACTACTGCCACGAGGCATATCCAGCTAGCAGATATCAGTTAAATAAATAATTGTGACCAATGACAAATTATACATCAGGTCTACCAAAGGAACATCTTTTAATATGTAACCAACACAACAACTGAAGAAGTGGTGGTTTTCAAACGGACATACTGAAGACTGGGATCGCTCTATAACTCTGGATTCTGCTAACTTTCCCAAATTCCCAGGTTTTCCAGAAAATCTTGGTTTCAGGACTCTTTCTTTCCTACTTATTCCCTCCTGATGCCGGGAACCTTTCAACCGGGATTTGAAACGTCAGTCAGTCGGTGTTGCTGATAGCCACCAAGGCTATGGCTGTTCCAGTCCCAATCCCAGTTGCAGCGATTTCCACCCCAGCTGCGACATATTAGCTGTAGCCTGTGGCTTCATTGATCTGATTGCATTAAACCTCCTATTAATCCACAGCTGTCACCTATGATTGCTGAGCACGGGAGTTTTCTGACACCGTGGATCTAGTTTGTGTTTTGAGATATATCTATAGGGTCGTAGGGTCAGTATCAGGCGACCGCAGGTCATCTGGAATACAGGTGTGACCGGTGGCGAGACGCCAGTCTAATAGAGTTCCTTTTCTGATGACTAATTCTTTTAACCTCGGAGCAGATCAAACACATCTTAAAATAGCATCTTTAGCGAGGGAGGGGAGGGGTGTTGATGTATCTCTTTCTCAATCCCTCCAAAAGCTGTCTGCTGCTTCCCATCTCCTGCACCCAGATTTCCTCTGAGGCCCATAACTCCTGAGCGGAGCAGGGATTAACCATTTGCCCAAAGGTCTGGGTCATCACAAATAGACTTGTTCCAACAGCCATCCATCTGCCCCCCGTCCCCCCCCGTCCCCCCACCGCTTTCTCCTGACACGGCAGCTTAATGCACTCCGCACTCCCGGGATAATATTTACTGCCGCAGTCAGTCTCGTGACGCTCCGAAGGCCGATCCGATATTGGTTACATTCAACTCCCATATCGATTCTGCATAATCATTTAACCTTTTTTTTCTTCCTCTCTTCGTTGTCTCCGGTCTCTCTTTCCCTCCCATCCCCGAGTAAGGTCACTGCTTTAAATCTAAAGGACGGCGAGTTAATGAACTGATGCAGCAGAAATTAAAACAGCGTTTCAAGTCCTCTTGCGAAAGGGGGGCAATATTTCAACAGTGCACGGAGAATGGCACTTAACTGCTACTTTGAAATTGTAAATGGGAACAGTGTTGGTGGCATTGGTAGGTCTTATTACTGCAGATTACATAGAAAATGGACAGGGGAGATGTCCGCTTCCATGTACTTGTAAGATTACAGGTTACAGTCTATTAGCCTTTGACTGCTTTTGGTTTAGTCCAGGTTATAGTATAAAGAGAAACACCAATGAACAACATGGTGTAACGCTTGTCGTCTGGGGAAGGAGAGGAGGACCAATGGTAGTATTACTGGTACATGTTGTAGTTCTATGATAGTAGTACTGTTACATGTTGTAGTTCTCTGATAGTATCACTGGTACATGTTGTGGTTCTCTGATAGTATCACTGGTACATGTTGTAGTTCTCTGATAGTATTATTGTTACATGTTGTAGTTCTCTGATAGTATCACTGGTACATGTTGTAGTTCTCTGATAGTATCACTGGTACATGTTGTAGTTCTCTGATAGTATCACTGGTACATGTTGTAGTTCTCTGATAGTATTATTGTTACATGTTGTAGTTCTCTGATAGTATCACTGGTACATGTTGTAGTTCTCTGATAGTATCACTGGTACATGTTGTAGTTCTCTGATAGTATTATTGTTACATGTTGTAGTTCTCTGATAGTATTACTGTTACATGTTGTAGTTCTCTGATAGTATTATTGTTACATGTTGTAGTTCTCTGATAGTATTATTGTTACATGTTGTAGTTCTCTGATAGTATTATTGTTACATGTTGCAGTTCTCTGATAGTATTATTGT
This sequence comes from Oncorhynchus nerka, assembly GCF_034236695.1. Lineage (NCBI taxonomy): Eukaryota > Metazoa > Chordata > Actinopteri > Salmoniformes > Salmonidae > Oncorhynchus > Oncorhynchus nerka. The sequence continues at coordinate 36,780,941 of NC_088413.1, read as the reverse complement.
TACATGTTGTAGTTCTCTGATAGTATTATTGTTACATGTTGTAGTTCTCTGATAGTATCACTGGTACATGTTGTAGTTCTCTGATAGTATCACTGGTACATGTTGTAGTTCTCTGATAGTATCACTGGTACATGTTGTAGTTCTCTGATAGTATTATTGTTACATGTTGTAGAACCCCTGACTCCGAACCATCTGCTTCATCTGAAAGCTAAGCCAGTCCTGCCACCAGGACTATTCCAGAGAAGCGACCTATACTCACGAAGGAGATGGAAGCAAGTACAATATATCACTGACCTCTTCTGGAAGAGATGGATCAGGGAGTATCTTCCACTTATGCAGGAGCGGAACAAGTGGAACAAAACTAAGAGAAACTTCAGTCCTGGTGACCTCGTGGTCATCGTCGATGACAACGCCCCAAGGAACTCTTGGCTAATGGGGCGTGTGGTGGAGGCTTTGCCAGGGGCCAAAGGTCTTGTCCGGAGCGTCATGGTTAAGACTAAGACCAATATCTTACAGAGACCTATCAATAAACTCTGTCTGCTCCTTGAGGTGACGGAGTGACACACACACACACACACACACAGTGCTCCATCTTAGAATCACGTGCACCTCTGATTCGTTGATGTCGTACTCTTACATTCTTTGATGTCATACATTTTTGGACGTCAAACTCTTGACATTTTTCGAAGTTGAACACCTTTACACTTCAACTCAGACTGAGATCTATGGACTATTTTCCTATATGGTACCTTGTATATTTGTATATAGTTATGAACTGTAATAGTGCTCTGGTATAGAATGTTTTGTGTATTGGCTCTACGTTTGAATTTTAAGTAATTGTTGTGCATTCAGTGCAGTCAACAATTAGGGGCCGGTATGTTAGAGCCGATTTGGACATATTTGTATAAAAGACCGAACATATGGAGCTCCGTGTATATTTGTGTAAATATATTAAATATTAATGTAAATCATGAAATATTAGGTACGTACCTTTATGATTTATATTTACCTGATTGAGATATATTCATTTGTTGTTAGTGTAACTTAGTTTTTGGCCCCCCCTCTTGCCTAATCATTGTATTGTGGTAAGTGTGTTAGGATAAAGGCAGGAAGTTGGGCCTTCGGGGGAGGGAGTCCTTGCTAGATGCGGGAGCGGTATAGTTTTTTGACCATACAGACATACAGACAGGTCATAATATGTATTTTCCAGATAAAGCATAGAATACTTTAAGTTGATTGTAGAATCATTTATTTGTTAGATATAAGAAGAATAAACATTTTTGTTGCACCATATCCCTGGATGTCATTGAATGTTTGGCCGTTTGGAAACCTTGAGTGTGGACTGTATGCGTACCAAACAACCCCGCTTCAGGCTTGGGCAGTGGTTATGGTAAAGACTAAAGGAAGCCACTACACTGATAGTATCACTGGTACATGTTGTAGTTCTCTGATAGTATTATTGTTACATGTTGTAGTTCTCTGATAGTATCACTGGTACATGTTGTAGTTCTCTGATAGTATCACTGGTACATGTTGTAGTTCTCTGATAGTATCACTGGTACATGTTGTAGTTCTCTGATAGTATTATTGTTACATGTTGTAGTTCTCTGATAGTATTATTGGTACATGTTGTAGTTCTCTGATAGTATCACTGGTACATGTTGTAGTTCTCTGATAGTATTATTGTTACATGTTGTAGTTCTCTGATAGTATTATTGGTACATGTTGTAGTTCTCTGATAGTATCACTGGTACATGTTGTAGTTCTCTGATAGTATTATTGTTACATGTTGTAGTTCTCTGATAGTATTACTGTTACATGTTGTAGTTCTGGTAAGTGTTCATATTTTAAATATTTTAATGAACACTGAAAACAAAACAATAAACAACCAACGAACAGTCCTGTAAGGTGCAAGCCAACACTAAAAATAACCACCCACAAAACACAATGGAAAACAGGCTACCTAAATATGGTTCTCAATCAGGGACAACGATTGACAGCTGCCTCTGATTGAGAACCATACCAGGCCAAACACAGAAATAGAAAATCATAGACAAACTAATATAGACAACCCACCCAACTCACGCTCTGACCATACTAAAACAAAAGACAAAACAAAGGAACTAAGGTCAGAACGTGACACACGGACAGCTGCTTTTCACTTTTCACTTGTATAGGGCAATGAAATCCATTTAAGACACGATTCTTAAAGGTCGGACTAGAAGTGCAGGAATAACTAAGGCTAAAAATACATAACTATTTTATGGTTTCTAAAATCCCAGCGATAGTAATCGTCTATGATAAAAATTTGAATGTAAAAAAAATGTAACTAGGCAGTGCCTTCCAACTTGATTAAAATCCACTCTTTTTAAACTTTGTAAACAATGCATTATTAATAGGAGCTAGCGTTCAAATATTAAGAAACAGAGAAACTAAATTAAGAGTAGGGGCGAAACAAATGCTCTTCAAAGCAGATAGTTAAGGGACAAAAGCACTACAAAGGGGTGCAATGTTATCATGGGACGTCGTACTACAAATAAACCACAGATGAAACCAGGGACCATTGAGACATCCTATTAATGAGGACAGGCAGGGGAACAAGACAGGGAGAGAGAGAAAGTGAGAGCGAGAGAAAGGGACAGAGAGAGAAAGAGAGAGAGAGAGAGAGAGAGAGAAGAGAGAGAGAGAGAGAGAGAGAGAGAGAGAGAGGAAGGGGGATAGAACTGGTGAAGCAAATGTCGCTGCTTTGAAATGGGAGTCAAGAGTACAAGAAAATGGGGGAAGGAGGTGAAAAAAGGGAATATGGGGTGGAAGAGGGGGTAAGAGAAGGGTCATGACTGCATGTGGTCCAAGGCTAGGGGTCAAGTTCAGGGGACACAAGGCCAGAGAAAGGGATTTGTCTCAGGATTTTAACCACCATAAGTCCTTTGTAACCGGTAAGCACGGCATAGTTCTTAGCTTTAAACAGGTAGCTCTATTGTATCGTGTTGTGGATCATTTGTGAGGGAAAAACCCTAACCTATCTCAATTACACCTTATCTGAACGATTCAGACTGGAAAGGACGGGACCGTGCATTAATACTGACCTTGACCCATTGTGAAAAAATAGGTGAAAGAAAAATAGCAACGCATACTAGAATTCTTTCAGACAGACAAAAGGAGTACAGAGGCAGGCACTGATTGGTTAGTATAGAGTTGAGAGAGAAGAGGGCAGAGGTAGCCATCTTCAGAAGGTCCTGCACAGAAACACAAAGGAAAAAGGCCCTAAGGATGGGACCATAATGAGTCTCTCTCCAGAGTGGCCTCCTGCCAACATCGAGCCAAGGTCAGGGACGGGACCTTGCTTTAACATTGGAATAGTGACGGACTGCAACGTCCTTGTGATGTCCAATGGGGGTAACGACCAGGCTAATATACTACCGTCTCACAATAATAATAAAATAAATGTTTCCCCCAGAACAGAAGACGGGAGGCAATTTGATAGCCGGGACTAAATAATGTTCATCCTGTGTTTCAGTTAATGAGAGCGTGTCAGGGTTTTGGTCAGCGCTAATATAATGGAGACTGAGAGCCTTTATTGTTTAATGAGGGAGAGATAATTAAGAGGGTATCAGCTATAGTGGAGGAGAAGGAGAGAAGGAGAAGGGGAGGGAGGGAGGGAATTGCGGCGGCTTTGGTCTTTGAAGACGGACGAGGCTCTCCTCGTTGGAAGTCTTTCTGGGATGGCGGGTCAGGGAGAGGTACGACTCATTACGGGAGTGTTGGGATTTGATGAGAGCTCTGTAGCCACATAATTAGCCGGCCCTAACATAGGCAGGGCAGCAGGCCAACAGTAACCTAACACAGGGAGTGTAGCTGGCCAGTGGTAGGAAAACAACTAAATTGTCATACTTGTGTAAAAGTAAAGATACCTTAATAGAAAATGATTCAAGTAAAAGTGAAAGTCAAAAGTAACTGGAATTGCTAAAATGTACTTTAGTATCAAAAGTAAAAGTAAAAGTACACATCATTTCAAATTCCTTATATTAAGCAAACCAGACGGCACAATTTTCTTGCTTTTTTCTATTGACGGATAGCCAGGGGCACACTACAACACTCAGACATAATTTACAAACAAAGCATTTGTGTTTAGTGAGTCCGCCAGGTCAGAGGCAGTAGGGATGACCAGGGGTGTTCTCTTGATAAGCGTGTGAATTGGACCATTTTCCAGTCAAAATGTAACGAGTACTTTTTGGTGTCATGGAAAATGTATGGAGTTAAAAGTACATTGTTTTCTTTCGGAATGTAGTGAAGTAAATGTAAAATTTGCCCAAAAATATAAAGAGTAAAGTAAAGTACAGACATCCCCAAAAAACTACTAAAAGTAGTACTTTAAAGTATTTTTTACTTAAGTACTTTACACCACTGTAGCTGGCCAACAGAACCCTAACACTGGATGTCTCTAATAGTTTCTCTCTTTTTTTTCTTTCTCTATATATGTCAATCTCACTATCCCTCTCTCTCTCCTTCTCTCCCTGTCTCTCCCTATGAATAAGTGCCTACTATGGCTGAGGTTGGGCAACTGGCAGTACAACATCACAATGATGAGAAGTGTAGCTAAAGCTTGTCATACGCCGTGTATCCCAAACCCCAGCCACAGCCAGTTAGGTCCTATTCCTTGGCCAACACACAGAGTAACATTTCCCGCCTGCCAAAAAGCTGTCCCATTCCATAATATTAAGACCAGAAAGTTGAAATAGAGAGGCTGCTGGCGAACCAGACAGAGCGAGTGTGTTCCTAACTCCAAAAGCCCCAATCCAATTTGGGCTAATTAAGATCATACAAAAGTTCATCATAAATATTTTCCTTTCTGCAGCGCCGAGGTCTATTGCATTATATTCACTATGTCTTCTTTTTCCCTTTGTTCTCCGGTCGTCTCCTGTCTCAGCCAATCAAATTATGTTGTTGGTAATTAGTGGCTTCCTCTGCCTTGGTCGGGCAGGTGCTAATGAGGGTGATGCGACTAAGGGGGGCATGGGGGAGAGTTTGAACTTGGGACTGTGCAAGGTGATCAGAGGGCCCGAGGTTAGGGGGGAGAGGGGAAACTTGGGGCCCGAGACAGACAAGATCAAATAGAGACAAAATAGGCTTGACGAAGGGCAGATCCAGCATGGCAATAACCCGTTTGATACTGAACACTGATCAACGTTGACCTCGTTGAGTTAAAGAGGGAGGGAGCAACCCGGCTAATAGCTTACACGCATGCCTCTCCTTTCTTCAGTAGGATCTAACAGCATTTTGGCGTCATGTAGTGATGACGAAAATGATGACGACGACGACGACAAATGACAACGACGGCAAATGACAATGACTTTTGATAACACACAACTTTATTAGGGGAAATTTCTGCCAGGTATGTACATCAACTATGGATATCAGCTTCTGACGAGATCAGAGACACAGCGATGAATACATTAGATCTAATTCAATCACGCCAACACACAGCCATCTATTTGAACATAACCTACTTCCATCACCATACGGTGCTATCAAACACATCTAAAGCCAGATGTGCACTACATGATTTTGGCCCCCGATTTCGCTGTCCCAGACAAGTTTTTGAGATCGGCGACAAAAAAAAAGTCCCAGGCCTCCCGATGTTTCCAAACGTTGGATTTTATCGGCACAAGATCTGCAATGCTCTTGTGGCGTTAATGTGCAACGACAGGTTTCGAGAACGGTGATCAGCAATAGCCAATGGGAGCTCGCCAGAGGAAGAAGCCAGTGAGATGATGACGTTGTTCAGCATCACCCAGAATGTGTCGACTCTCAAGCAGAAGCGATGACTACTACTACTAGTATGCGTTTGTACATTAACAAAAAGCCAAAGTGTCAAATTGTTACAGCTCTGAAGTTCACAGGAAATGTCACTCAATTCAAAATGGCGGCAAGACAGTTCAACTCTGTATGGCAAGTGTGAATGTCTGACTGACCGAGGCTGCTTTGAGCCACATCTCATTGTAGCTATGTTAAATCGAATCGCATCATCATATCATTGCTTTCGCCAAGACAGCGTGGTATCGACAATCCTCACGACCAAAAATAAGAATCTTGGTGTGTGTGATCCCCCCCCCCGCCCCCCCACCCCCCAGTCTGTGCCACATCATTCAGTGTGCACACCACTATGTTGGCAACACAAACAAAACAACTACAGGAAAGATGGTTGTTTAACGTGAGAGGGTCAGCTAATTTTAGGATTTTGAAAGTTGTGTAGTGTACACAGCTTAAGTGCGTATATGAACATACCTTCATTTAAACTAATAACACCACATGCCATTGCCCATTCATCCATGTGTATAACGCACACTTAGAACATACTGTGCCATCCAACAGAAGGGAAATGTGTATATAAACACTGTCACTAAACTAATATGGTGTGTGCGATTGCGATCCATTTATTCGTACATGATGTGCAGTACTTTCAGACACAGTGCTATCAAATGCGACTAAATACACTTGAAGGAACCTACGGTGAACTAACACGTTAAGCCATCCATCTGTATGGACATAATGTGTGTGTGTGTGTGTGTGTACATTGGGTCAAATGCTGGCAAAGACTACATCCCAGGACTCCATAAATCACGCTTCATTAAAAAAATCCATGAACACCATGACACATACTGTAGTTGGTGTGTATCTTTAACATCCCTGTTTGTGTGAGTGCGTATTTTGTTGACTCTTTATTTAACTAGAAAAGTCAGTTAAGAAGAAATTCATATTTTCAATGATGGCCTAGGAACAGTGGGTTAACTGCCTTGTTCAGGGGCAGAACGACAAGATTTTCTACCTTGGCAGCTCAGGGATTTGAGCTCACAACCTTTCGGTTACAAGTCCAACGCTTTATCCACTAGGCTGACTGGTGTTTCGAAGCTAAATGCCCTTCTAATAGCCCTTCATTTCGGCTCCACTACAGCAACTGCAAATCATTTAATAACCTTCACTCCTCCTTCCCCCTCATTGTCTGGGAAGGAGCCATTGATATGTCACATACTAGTAGAAGGCCAATGAGTGTGTGTGTGTGTGTGTGTGTGTGTGTGTGTGTGTGTGTGTGTGTGTGTGTGTGTGTGTGTGTGTGTGTGTGTGTGTGTGTGTGTGTGTGTGTGTGTGTGTGTGTGTGTGCATGCGCAAGACTTTAAGGAAGGGGACCAAGCTCAGATGAAAACAAACCACATTATCATATTAATAAGGCTAAACCGAGTCCCAAACGGCACCCTATTCCCTTCACAGAGGGTGCCATTTAGGATACAGATTTCAGTTTCTCTCCCCAACTGCCCTGAGTTGATAAAAACACTTGAAGCAGGATCAACTAACGGGAAACGTTTCTGTTCGTAAAAATTATAAAATAATATTCACTGTATAATGGGATGACCTTGAATGTTGCCTGCCCGTCTATCAAAGAGCTCCACTTGCATTCAGTTTCAATAATTTCTGTATTCCTCTATTACATTACAACAAGCATAGAGGGAACATCATGTAAACTCAAGCCCAAATTGAACTGAACATTTCAGGAGTTGTGGAGTGCTCGAACCCTCAGAGAGAGAGAGCGAGAGAGACTAAGACAGAGAAAGAGGGAACTCAACCTCAGGGGGGCGGTTGAATGATTCATTTTTTTTATTGGGATCTACTTTAGCCGATGCCAATGGTGACCGACAGCTAGTCTTTCTGGGGTCCGACACACAACAAAAAAGACATTGCAGACAAAAAAAAACTATTTACATACATTTTCAAACATTAATATAAACATTACAACTAGGTCAGATTGGGGAGAGGCGTTGAGTTGTGAGGTGTTTTATTCGTTTTTTTTTTTTTGCTGTTTGCTTGAGTAACTTGATATGTGATCATGGCTCTGTCTTGTCTTGAATTTGCTCTGGATTTGGGGACTGTGAAGAGACCCCTGGTGGCATGTCTGTTGGGTAAGTATGTCTGTCAGAGCTATATGTTTGTTGATTATACAGACAATTTGGAAATGTAAACACAATCATTTTTCTCACCAAAAAAAGTATTGACGCAGTTAATCTAGTCAACCCTCAACCAGGAAAGACTGGCATGCATGTTGGTGATGTTAGTTCTGTATGTGTTTTGAGCCAGCTACAGCTTTGCTAGGTCTTTTGCACTTGACCACAATACTGGACAATAATCAAGATGGGACCAGGGCCTGAACAACTAGTACAGTTGATTTTTGTGTGTGTCAAAAACACAGAACATCTTTTTATAACAGATCTACCCACTTTTTAAAAAACCTTTTAGCCATTTAGCAGATGCTCTCATCCAGAATGATTTACAGTATGAGTGAGTGCATACATTTTCATTTTTCATACTGGTCCCCCGTGGGAACCCAAAACCCTGGCGTTGCAAGCACCATGCTCTACCAACTGAGCTACACAGGACCCCTCCCCAGCTTCACACCAACTTTTTCAATATGACTTGAACATGATAATTGACCATACCTAGGAGTTTAGCTTCTTCAACTCCAGTTGAGCTTTAGGTCTTTGAGAATGTTTTGGAACCAAATACAATGCTTTTACTTTTAGTTGTATTTAAGACCAGTTTATTATGAACACCCATTCTGATACTGACTGTAACTCCTTATTTAGAATTTCAGTGAGCTCACTGGCTTTGGGTGCTGACATGTAGAGTGTGGAATCATCTGCATACATGGTCATTCTAGCTTTGTGTAAAACCAGTGGCAAATCATTTGTAAAAATAGAAAATAGTAACAGCCCAAGGCAACTGCCCTGAGGGACACCGCACTGTTCATATCTGATGTTAGAGAAGCTTCCATTGAATAACACTCTCTGGGTTCTATTGGCTAAGGCTGCACTTAAATCTAACTATACAGCTCCAACTACCATCTTATTACCCATATATTTCAACCAATCATCTGTCATCTGAGTCAATGCAGTAAAAGTTGAGTGCCCTTATCTAAATGCATGCTGGAAGTCAGTAGTTAACTTGTTCTCTGAAAAACACCATTGTATTTGGTCAAACCCGATTCTCTCCTTCAGTTTACTAAGAACACGCAGCAAATTGATTGGGCGGCTGTTAGAACCAGCAAAGGGTGCTTTATTATTTTTAGGCAGAGGAATTACTTTAACCTTGCCAGGCAACCGTGACTCAGAATCGATCTTCGCCCTCCAATCAGATGGCCCAAGACTGGGTATCCTGGCCTAGCTTTGATGAGTGGCTATTTTGAGACAGACCAGAACCGAGTGCACTTTGCCTGGCTGTCCGAAAGTGGTTCCGTCCCAAATGGCACCCTATTCCCTACATAGTCCACAGCTTTTGACCAGGTCCCATAGGGTTAAAAATATATATAGTGCACTACATAGGGAATAGGTTGCCATTTGGGAAGCACACATGAGCTGTCTGGCAGCCAGATACTCTTTGATCTAGACATAATAGAGAGTGCATGAAATGTATGTGTCTATGTGAAAGTCGTGAGTAATAGCACTTATGTGTGTTGTGTGACCATGATACATCAAACAAAGGTGTCTGTTCCTTACTAGATCAAGGCTGCATCAAGCTCTGCCTGGGGCCGGTCTAGTGCTAGTGCTGCTGACCCCGGAACACATATGTTCCTGGAGTCAGTGGTTCGAACCCTCATTCCGCCACCCAGTTTCTATGCTATATCCTACAGATCTATCCTTAATCTGTTGATGAAACTTGAAAACCCCTTTTAAAAGGTATATGAAGACTGCACCCCATATGTCTGCTTATAGCGCTCTTATTGAATGTCATGATAGATAGGCTTTCTACTGGTAATGTATGCATAGTTATGCAAAAATAATTATCTTCTGAGTGTGACATTTTGAACGCTGACAAACAAAAATGACTGACTAACAAACTTTTCATTTTGATCTACAGTCGCTAGGTGGAAGCTTCCTTGACATTTTCCTGCCCTCTCTTGTACTGCCTGGGAATGCATTATTGACCTCCTACACCGCCACATGGTGTCTCAGATAAGCACATCACGACTCTGCAGTACAAGGGGAAATGAGACTGGGGGGACCAGGGGGGAGGGGGAAATTGTAACTTGCCTCGACCAGCTTGTTGGCGTGCTCCCGGAACACCTGCGCATACTCCTTGACCTCCTTCTCGTTGCCACTCTTGGCCGCCTCGATGAGCACCAGCAGCGGCACGTTGGTCTCCAGGAACGAGTCGGAGATGTGGTCCATCACAGCCTTCCTCAACTGGAGAGAGAGGGACAGAGTGTGCTTAACCTCGTGTTTACTAAGTGTTTTAACTTTCCATGCCAATGAAGTAAACATATTATTGAATTGAGAGCGGGGGGCGGAGAGAGAGAGAGAGCGAGGGGGAGAGGGGGAAGAGGGAGGGGAGACAGAGCGAGGGGAGAGAGACAGAGTGAGAGAGACAGGGAGAGCGGGGAGATGAGGAAATGGAAATAGAGGATCAGCAGCAGCAGGAGGTCATACAATAGTAAAATGGCTGCCCACAAGGTGTCATTTTCCCCATGAGACCTTTCACGAGGCCAGTACTTTGCGACTTATATATTTGTTTATGGAATCATTTTGCAAAACTGTCAAGGAACACAGCCTTTTTCCCTGCTAAATGGACACTGATTGTATTCACAGTCTCTTCATATCGGACAGTGTAACAGACTAGTGGGAATAGAGTCAGTACAATGACAGTAGACAGGTGCTTTATCTTACTAAGAGAAGGAGTTGAGCATATGGACCCTTGGAGACTACCAGAGGCAAGCAAGCACACAAAACACACACACACACACACACACACACACACACACACACACACACACACACACACACACACACACACACACACACACACACAAACACTCCCATCCAGTCAAATGTCTTTGGAGTAGCGGTTCAAAGGAGTCAATTGACATGTCTTGTGAAGTTTAATTTCACGACTATCAGACTGAAGCCATTTGAATGAATGAGCAAGTACTGTGGGGACTTCACTTTAGTTTCTGATGCAATCATTCATAATTAGGCTATAAAGAAAACATTATTGCACCATGTTCCCGGTGTTAAAGACTAAAGATTTAGAGGGGCAGCGAGGGAGATATGGGGGTGCCGATGATTGACAAGGGCGTTTTGCTCCTAACCAGCAATAATCATCAGTCAGTCAAGCTCGTTCACACGCACGCACGCACACACACATCAGTCAGTGAAACACGCACACTTGCCCCTCCACCGACCAATTAAAATCTTAACTGCCAAGCCACAGTGGAGGGACAGTAATAATGAATTATGGTTGGTGGAGGTTTAATCCATCACGCTGGTTCTTTGAGGGGAGACTAGGAGTCTGCCTCCAAAATTGATATTTTGGTACACTACTTTTGGCCGGAGCCCTATGGACCCTGTTCAAAAGTAGTGCACGACATAGGGAACAGGGATCCATTTGGGAGACATAATAGAAGCCGGCCAAGAGCTGTAGGACATGACAGGCCTACATAAGCAACTCAGCTATAGCCAAAATCTTGCACTGGGTTCAACCGCTTGGCCTTTCAGTCTATAAGTACCCGCTAGAGAACGTTGTCGGGCGTCCTCTTTAGCATATGCATCAGATGCACATCAACTCGCAAGGTGCAGCAAACCTAAGCACCAACGCTTGATAAATAGTGCATGAACAATTATAAAGGATTAATTGCAGGTGGAAATATTTTTTTTTTTACAACAGTTATTTGTTTCGATATGTGTAATTCTACGAAGTCCGAGAGAAAACATAGGCCTATTGCCTATTTTCCTTTCCCTTACAATAAATACAGTACAGTGTCATCCATTTGATCAACTTTACTTGTAGATTCCATTAGTAGTCGAGTTACAGAAATGAATCAAGTCCAGTTTCAGCTTCTCTTGACCAAGTAGAAAGGAAAAAGATAAAAGAATAACCAGCCAGGTGAACAGGTGAAAGGATTTGCTGTGTTCTTAAACAAAAGCACCATTGCACGAACGATTGTAAAAGATGGATTGCATAAAAATATATAGAACGTTATAATTTAAAGTCTATCATGTTACTAGTTTTTGCTTTAGTAGCCAGAGCAATGCTGCCGCGCGAGTGGCCATTAAAGCATTGACGGCACGGATATTCTTGTAAAAAGTGAATTATGAGAGTTATTTGACAGGTAAGTGTAATAGAAACTGCAGAATATGCTCTTTCCGATACTATATCGAAATCAACATGTTTTACCTGCAAGTGACAATGAAGGAGGATTTGATAAAGTGATGCTCCTTTCCCTGCATCTATAAACTTCAAGATGCGCCCATCTCTTCATTTACAATTTGACAACTGATAGGTCTAATATTGTCACTCATCAGATTATTGTCAATTTAATCTTGTCTATAGGCTGACTCTTATTATCTGTGATATTCGTTCTGGTATAGTTTACGTGTAGTTTCAATGGGTCGGCTGTGCAGGCTGACTGGTTTGTTTTCCGCTTAAAAGGTTGTAAAGAGTCAAGTAGATGTTTTGCATTATTCTAAAGGCCTACTGCAACACATAGCATGTTTTCATTTCCCTTACAATGCATTTGATTAGTAATAGAGCTTACTTTCACAAAGTAAAACATTAAAGAGAATGGTATCAACAACGCAAGTCGCACAGTCAAATTATTAACATGAGTGCCAATGCCGATTAATATGGATTACACAAACTCATCATTACACTATTGTTGTTCTAAATTAAATCAACCTAAATCAATCACCTATCATTCAGTTAGGCCTAATTAAAATGTGATTGTGAAATAACTTGCACAATTATCGCCCATTCCATCCATTTGTCATTCATTCAGTGGGGTGGTATTGTTTGTTTCGCTGGAGCGAATCAAGGAAACAGTGGCATGCGAAAGTATTCACCCCCTTGGAATTTTTCCTATTTTATAGCCTTACAACCTGGAATTACTTTTTTTTTTAGGTTTGTATCATTTGATTGACACAACATGCCTACCACTTGAAGATGCAATATATTTTTTATTGTGAAACAAACCAGAAATAAAAAAACGGAAAACTTGAGCGTGCATAACTATTTAACCCCCATTGTCAATACTTTTGCAGCAATTACAGCTGCAAGTCTCTTGGGGTATGTCTCTATAAGCTTGGCACATCTAGACACTGGGATTTTTGCCCGTTCTTCAAGGCAAAACTGCTCCGGCTCCTGCAAGTTGGATGGGTTTCGCTGGTGTACAGCAATTTTTAAGTCATACCGCATATTCTCAATTGGATTGAGGTCTGGGCTTTGACTAGGCCATTCCAAGACATTTAAATGTTTCCCCTTAAACCACTCAAGTGTTGCTTTAGCAGTATGCTTAGGGTCATTGTCCTGCTTGAAGATGAACCTCTGTCCCAGTCTCAAATCTCTGGAAGACTGAAACAGGTTTCACTCAACATTTTCACTGTATTTAGCGCCATCCATCCTTCAATTCTGACCAGTTTCCCAGTCTCTGCAAAGGAAAAACATTCTTACAGAATGAAGCTGCCAACACCATGCTTCACTGTGGGCATGGTGTTCTTGGGGTGATGTGAGGTGTTAGGTTTGCGTCAGACATATCGTTTTCCTCAAAAGCTCACTTTTAGTCTCATCTGACCAGAGTACCTTCTTCCATGTGTTTGGGGGGTCTCCCACATGCATTTTGGCGAACACCAAACATGTTTTTTTCTTATTTTCTTTAAGTAATGGCTTTTGTTCTGGCAACTATTCTGTAAAGCCCAGCTCTGTGGAGTGTTAAAGTGGTCCGATGGACAGATGCTGCAATCTCTGCTGTGGAAATTTGCAGCTCATTCAGGGTTATCTTTGGTCTCGTTGTTGCCTCTCTGATTAATACCCACCTTGCCTGGTCTGTGAGTTTTGGTGGGCAGCCCTCTTTTGGCAGGTTTGTTGTGGTGCCAAATAATTTCAATGTTTTAATAATGGATTTAATGGTGCTCCGTGGGATGTTCAAAGTTTCGCATATGTTTTATAACCCAGCTCTGATCTGTACTTCTTCAGAATTTTGTCCCTGACCTGTTTGGATAGCTCCTTGGTCTTCATGGTGCCAAATGCTTGGTGGTGCCCCTTAATTAGTGGTGTTGCAGACTCTGGGGCCTTTCAGAACAGGTGTATACAGTTGAAGTCGGAAATAGACATACACTTAGGCTGGAGTAACACCATGGGAACACGCAGTTATACTCAGGAAGGAGACTAGTTTTGTCTCCAAGAGATGAGCGTACTTTGGTGCGAAAAGTGCAAATCAATCAACCCAGAACAACAGCAAAGGACCTTGTGAAGATGCTGGAGGAAACAGGTACAAAAGTATCTATATCCACAGTAAAAACGAGTCCTATATCGACATAACCTGAAAGGCCGCTCAGCTAGGAAGAAGCCACTGCTCCAAAACCGCCATAAAAAAGCCAGACTACGGTTTGCAACTGGACATGGGGACAAAGATCATACTTCTTGGAGAAATGTCCTCTTGTCTGATGAAACAAAAATATAACTTTTTGGCCATAATGACCATTGTTATGTTTGGAGGAAAAAGGGAGAGGCTTGCAAGCCAAGGAACAACTGTGAAGCACAGGGGTGGCAGCATCATGTTGTGGGGGTGCTTTGCTGCAGGAGGGGCTGGTGCACTTCACAAAATAGATAGCATCATGAGGATAGAGAATTATGTGGATATATTGAAGCAACATCTCAAGACATCAGTCAGGAAGTTAAAGCTTGGTCGCAAATGGGTCTTCCAAATGGACAATGACCCCAAGCATACTTCCAAAGTTGTGGCAAAATGGCTTAGGACAACAAAGTCAAGGTATTGGAGTTGTCATCACAAAGCCCTGACCTCAATCCTATAGAACATTTGTGGGCAGAACTGGAAAAGCATGTGCGAGCAAGGAGGCCTACAAACCTGACTCAGTTACACCAGCTCTGTCAGGAGGAATGGGCCAAAATTCACCAAGCTTATTGTGGGAAGCTTGTGGAAGGCTACCCGAAACATTTGACTCAAGTTAAACAATTTAAAGGCAATGCTACCAAATACTAATTGAGTGTATGTAAACGTCTGACCCATTTGGAATGTGATGAAATAAATAAAAGCTGAAATAAATAATTCTCTCTACTATTATTATGAAATTTTACATTCTTAAAATAAAGTGGTTATCCTAACTGAATTTTTACTAGGATTAAATGTCAGGAATTGTGAAAAACTGAGTTTAAATGTATTTGGCTAAGGTGCACGTAAACTTCCGACTTCAACTGTGTCACGTTCTGACCTTTATTTCCTTTGTTTTGTATTTATTTAGTATGGTCAGGGCGTGAGTTGGGTGGGCAGTCTATGTTTGTTTTTCTAGGTTTTGGGTATTTCTATGTTTCGGCCTAGTATGGTTCTCAATCAGAGGCAGGTGTCATTAGTTGTCTCTCATTGAGAATCATACTTAGGTAGACAGGGTTTCACTGTGTTTGTGGGTGATTGTTCCTGTCTTTGTGTTTGCACCAGATAGGACTGTTTAGGTTTTCACTTTTCTTGTTTTGTTTAGTCTGTTCATGTATAATCGTCTTTATTAAAAACATGAATAACCACCACGCTGCATTTTGGTCCGCCTCTCCTTCAGATGAAGAAAACCGTTACAAACTGTATATACTGAGATAATGTGACAGATCATGTTACACTTAGATTGCACACAGGTGGACTTTATTTAACTAATTATGTGACTTCTGAAGGTAATTGGTTGCACCAAATCTTATTTAGGGGCTTCATAGCAAAGGGTGTGAATGCATACAGTTGAAGGTAGGCCTTGAAATACATCCACAGGTCCATCGCCAATTGACTCAAATGATGTCTATTAGCCTTTCTGAAGCTTCTAAAGCCATGACATAATTTTCAGGAATTTTCCAAGCTGTTTAAAGGCACAGTCATCTTAGTGTATGTAAACTTCTGACCCACTGGACTTGTGATACAATTGTTGGAAAATGATTTGTGTCAAGCACAAAGTAGATGTCCTAACCGACTTGCCAAAACTATAGTTTGTTAACAAGACGTGTGGAGTGGTTGAAAAATTAGTTTTAACTAGTTGCTCCTACCCTCTACTTTTTTGAACATTTTGTTAAAAATCGCGCAACATTTCAGCGCCCTGCTACTCATGCCAGGAATATAGTATGTTCATATGGTTAGAATGTGTGTATAGGAAACCCTCGGACTGTGGCTATTACATAACGTGCGTTACATCGGAAAGCGCAGGAAAACCTGATCACAGAAAATGGAAATAAATATCCTTGCGCCACTTCCAGCAATTGTTAACAGTGAGCCGAATTAGATAAGACCGAGCATTCAACTCCCACAGCATCCCCATGTAGTCGAGTATCTTGTGAATTTAATCCTCTTTGATTCTTGGTTGAACCGAAAGAGGGGCACGACGTACCTCCGGTCTCCGCCCAGATCATTCCGGAAGAGCTCTCTCCTGAAATTTTTTCCAAGACGACAGCTAATGATATGTACATCGCCTACGGATGATTTTTATCGCTTATTAACGTTTACTAATACCTAAAGTAGCATTACAAACGTATTTCGAAGTGTTTTGTGAAAGTTTATCGTCTACTTTTTGAATTTAAAAAAATGACGTTACGTTGTGAAATCGCTGTTTTTTTCGTTTATCACACAGTCTACATATAACGATATCTTGGCTTTATATGGCCCGATTTAATCGAAATAAAGACCCAATAGTGTTTATGGGACATCTAGGAGTGCCAACAAAGAAGATGGTGAAAAGTAATGACTGTTTTCTATTTTATTGTGCGGTTTGTGTAACGCCGAAATGCTAATTATTTTGTTTACGTCCCCTGCTGTGCTTTTCTGTTGTAGTGTATTGGTGCATGCTATCAGATAATAGCTTCTCATGCTGTCGCCGAAAAGCATTTTAAAAATCTGACTTGTTGCCTGGATTCACAACGAGTGTAGCTTTAATTTGATACCCTGCATGTGTATTTTAATGAACTTTTGAGTTTTAACTAATACTATTAGCATTTAGCGTGGCGCATTTGCATTTCCAGAGCTCTAGTTGGGACGCAAGCGTCCCAGGTAGAGGTAAGAGGTTAATGACTACAACCTAAGTGTATGTAAACTTCCGACTTCAGCTGTATGCTTGCACCATTTTTCAATTGTTTTTCTGTTTTAGAAGTATTTTTTTTTATTTCACTCCACCAATTTGGACTATTTTGTGAATGTCGATAACATGAAATCCAAATAAAAATCAATTTAAATGATAGATTGTAATGCAACAAAATAGGAAAAACACCAAGGGGGTATGAATACTTTTGCAAGGCACTGTATGTTTTGCATTATTCTAAAGGCCTACTGTATGTTTTCGTTTTCCCTACAATACATGTGATTAGTAATATAGTTACAGTAAATAAAACAGTCCCATAACAGCTTTTTTTACAAAGAAAAACATACGATTCTCATTTATCAACCCCCAAGGTGCACGGTCAAATGATTTGCTGCTGATAAATAGGCATACCACAAACTCATCATGACACTATTGTCTTTCTAAATCAAATCAACCGCTTCACGCTCCTTATCATTCAGTTAGGCCTAATTGAAATTCAATTGTGAAGTAAGGTGCACAATTATCGCCCGTCCATCCATTTGTCATTCATTCGGTGAGGAGATAGAGACACATTAGCGCCTGGCTCGGTGCCAACGTCCTACAGCAAATTGTCTTGTCGGATTAAGGAGTAGGTGTCAAAAAAACAGGTAAAAAAAGACTCAAAAATACTTTTCTGTTTGCGATTTCAATTTTTTGGGACAAATGAGCAGTGTAAAACACTAACAATTAGGAAAAGTCATGGAAGGAGAAGGATTTTTTGGGGGCAGATTTTTTGAAATGTACAAAATCAAACATCAGTGGCCTTCGGGCCTATGGCGGGTTCTAGTGTCCCATGAGAAGATAAGATCTGGTTTCACATTGCAATACATTTTGCTACACTGTACCCTACAGCATACGGTCTAACACCCAGAGCTGCAGTGTGTGAGTGAGCGAGCTAGCGAGTGAGTGTGTGACGAATTGTCAAAGACTCCAGCCACCCCAGTCATAGACTGTTCTCTCTGCTACCGCACGGCAAGCAGTACCGGAGCGCCAAGTCTAGGTCCAAGACGCTTCTAAACAGCTTCTACCCCCCCAAGCCATAATAATCCGGAACATCTAATCAAATGGCTACCCAGACTATCTGCATTGCCCCTCCCCCCCACGCTGCTGCTACTCTCTGTTATTATCTATGCATAGTCACTTTAATAACTCTACCTACATATTACCTCAATTATCTGACACCGGTGCCCCCTCACAATGACTCTGTACCGGGAGCCCCTGTATATAGCCCCGCTAGTGCTATGTACTGCTGCTCTTGAATGATTTGTTATTCTTATCTCTCACTGTTTTTAGGTATTTTGTTGAAACTGCATTGTTGGTTAAGGGCTCGTAAGTAAGCATTTCACTGGAAGGTCTACACCTGTTGTATTCGGCACATCTGACGAATAACATTCGAAAAGAGTGTTAGGAAAGAGACTTCCTTTGTAATGTAATCAATGTGCCATGTTCATTTGGGTTGCGGGGTACCTGTGCGTGACATTTGGAGAGAGACAGGAGCGCGCTCCTCGTTAATGATCCATCTCCCCCTGTGCTAATAATCTCATCTATGACTTTTAATGAACTCTAGCTTCCTCGTTAATAGCCTTTAAGGAGAGTTTTGGGCTTTTTTTTAGGACTTTTCCCATTTTCAGTGTGCTATAGTCTTGAGTCTGATTGAATATATCTCATAATTTATCTGTATATACACACTACAACATATATATCATGTTGGAATAAAGATACTCCGCCATTTATATCTGTATCCATAGGGGCGGTGTCCCGGACACAGAATAAGACTAACCCTGGACTGAATATTGAGAAATAATCAATAAAAAAAAATGTTCAGGATTAGACTGAATCTGTGTCCAGGAAACCGTCACTTGATGTTATAATATTCATGTTCAATAGTAAATGTTAAATTAAATAGTATTGAGAAATCCCTCAAAGTGAATTTGAGGTGTTAGACTGAGACTGAAAGAAGGGATGATACAGTAGAGTAATTTTCCTCCTCTTTCTCTCCTCTCCTCTCTGCACCATCAGCATTGCAATGCCTGAACCCCACAGGACTCCCACTTAAATCTTTCAGCCATCTCTCTCTCTCTCTCTCTCTCTCCCGCTCTCTCTCGCTCTCTCCCGCTCTCTCGCACGTCCATCTGCACTCTCTTGATCTATGTAGGCTCATCACAAGACAACTAGTGGCCTTGTTGGGTACTTCAGATTATCACAGGTGTCTGTAATTATCTCTGGCCCTGTGTGTGGCCTTATCACATGGAAAATACATAAAAGAATAAAGTAAAATACAAAAAAATAGAATGACAAAGCTGTAAAACATGATTCTAAACATAAACCATCAACGTAGTGAACAGCATTGGTGTTTTAATGTAAGGGTTTCCACTTGAAGATATTTTACTAGGTAAATATGTCTTTGTTGTTAATGTATTGGCACCAAACTGGCGGCGGTTGTGAAAAAAGTCAATCGTTGGAAAAGTTGCAGAGTTCATTGATAATAATGGTGTCGTTGATTAGATGTTTATCTCATTATTAAGCTGTTTTCTCTTGAACCATAGCGTTTATCCACTAGAAAATCATAGACAACATGGACACAGATGTAAAAAAAAAATGAATACCATATGTTCATATATTTTCTAAAGTTATTCAAGTATAAATTACCAAAGTTACAATAGATGACATTTTAATAACCAAAACGACTGAATGTCTCTCTCTCTCTCTCTGCACTCTTATTTCAATCCAACCCTCCTTCTGTATTTGACGACCTCTCTTCCTCCTAAGTTATTTGGAGCAGGCACTACAACTGTACTACTACTCTACTACTCTGGTACTATTTCTACTGTACTAGTGTGATGGCCAAAATGACGGTGTTCTGTATATCTTTATCATTGTACTGTACATTTGGATAACTCAAGTACTATATCATGCGTGGTATCATACATTGTGCGGTCGTATGGTATCACCATAGAGGTGAGTTGGTGTTGGACGTTACGTTGGTATAAATGACATTGGACTACACTGACTCTATCGTGCCAACCTGAACTGAACCGTACTGTGCTGGCTCGGATCAATTTTATTTTACAGCATCAACTATGGTATCTCGGACTCGGTTCAGTATCGTAAAAAGGTTATTTGTCCATCAGCCAACTTCGACCTATGTCCTGATGTCATATCATCATATGAAATGGGTGACACTGATAAAACACAATGGCAATGTGACTTCAGTCTGCCTTCCCTTGAATACTGTGATGTCTATTGTGTAGTAGATGGAATCTGAGCGAGAGTCATGTAATCTTGCTGGTAAATTGGAAAGAAAAAACGAGTGGAGTGCGCCTATGATTTCTCCTGCTCGGACTAGGAAAACAGCGAGTGGAAAATTGGAAACACCAAAAAGAGCGAATGAGTGCTTTAGCTCAAATTGCTTTGAGCGTCGACCCAAAAGTTTGACGGATTATGAAATACCTGTTTTCTCCCCCTCCTCTCTTCCCCTCCCTCTCTGTCTAATCCTCTACCTCTCTTCTATCTTGTCATCCACACATCGAGTTAGGAGCCCAGGTGAACCCACTGCGATTCACACCTAATTCTAAAACTGGATAAAAGCATTGAAAGGAATGCTGTGAAATAATTTGGACGGCATATTTAGTTAACCAACAAACCCGGGAGAGATTAATATCCGTTTGGCTGTTTGCCGATAAGCAGAGGGCCGTGTGATCTTCAAAGATGGAGATGAGCGTTTGCTTTACAAATGAGCTTTTTTTAATGGTGGAGAGAAACTGTGTTTTTTTTGTGTGAATTAGACACCTGCTCTGACACAACAAAACAGATGTCTGATGGTGAGAACTGTCGCAAAGATCCCCTGTGTGTGTGTGTGTGTGTGTGTGTGTGTGTGTGTGTGAGAGAGAGAGAGAGTGTGTCTCTTCGATACGATGCAGAATGTTTGACTCATCAGCGTTATGTAACAGATCGACACGAGGATTGCAGATTTCTACACCGGCGATGATTTACTTTACCCACCCCCATCCCCACCTCATTGTCCCCCCCAAACCCTACCCCTGTTCCCCGTTCGTTTGCGACGAGAGAAATAAAGTGCATCAAAAAGCTAAAAACAAATATGCAAATTATAAGGAACAAAATAGGGAATCCAATTGTGAAAGGGCAAAAAAATCGTCAGGGTGGTCTGGAGTCGTATTCCCCCGCTCCCCCGTCTCCCTTGTGAAGCGCAAGCATTTTGCTACACTCGCAATAACATCTGCTAAACACCTGTATGTGACCAATAACATTTGATTCGATAACGGACCATAAAACGTTACCCCCGGGAGTTTAACTTGTTCAAATGTCACCCCCATCTCCAGTTGAGGTTTCCTGTAGGTCGAAGATGCTTTGAACCAAATACATTCATTTTGGGTTTTTTAGACGTACTTAAGACCGGCTCACTGTTCATTACCCCACTCTGACACTGACTGTAACTCCTTGCTATGAGTCTCAGTGAGCTCACTGTGCTGTATGCTGCTGTTTTGCAGAGTGCGCAATCATCAGCATACACAGTCATTTTAGCTCCTTGTCATGGGTAGTCATTGGTCACACAATTGTTTTGGTTAGAGCTACCATGTGTTGTTGAGCAAAATAACTACATACATACATACATACATACATACATATTCATGTAAATTAAGGTAAAGAAAGTTAAATGGCACCCTATTCCCTATTGTGCCACGGTCAAAAGTAGTACACTATATAGTGAATAGTGAGCCATTTGGGATGCACTCTTTATCCTTCAAAGTCATACTTTAGAAGTTGTCGGTGTGCTCGATTTTAAACACCTGTCAGCAATGGGCTTGGCTGAAATAGCTTAATCCACTCATTTGAAGGGGAGTCCACATACTTTTGGTGATGTAGTGTACTTAACTGTACCCAGAAATGATTTGATATTTATATAAAAAAATCTGTACTGGGAATTTAAGGGTGTCGTGGGCTCGTCTATCAGCCTCCCTCCTCCTTCCCTTTCTTATCAGTCCTTTCTGGTGGCAGGCCCGGCTCCCCGTGGTGAAGCCACAAGAACGCCGCCCGTAGAAGCAATGCCACAGGATTATCAGGCAGCGATGGAGCCCAAGCGAGTAGCCGGGGGGAGAGTCAGTGGAGGGCAAAACGACTGCTGACAGCGTCAACGACTGACCGTCTGACACCATACCTGTCACGCTGACTGCAGTGTGGGGGTCATTGTCAGCCAGCTAGATACTGTGACTTGCAGCGATCCTATATTATCGACTTGAATCGTCTTTTTGTGCCCATTGTTATCTGTCGGAAGTGAAACACTAACAGAATTACTGATACCAACCTAAATACTAAGTTTGTGCTTGCTACCAGCCGACAGCATTCAAAGATCAACACATACATTGATCTACTGCAGAACACACACGCTTTCGTTTATAGACCACAGTGATTTTGCATTTCTCGTATGGCTAATCAACGAGCCATCTGTCACAATACGAAACAGCTGTTCCTCTGATTCCAATTTCCCTGCACTATAAACAAACAGCAGAATTAATAACCATTATAATGGGTACTGTAGCATTTGTTGCGCTGCCGCCACGGGGGGAGGCCCTGCGATCAGCCGTCAGTCAAGATTGGGAGCGAGCCCCGGTTATGAAGTAACTTGACAACAGGAATTCATAACAAACAGGAGGACAAGGCCAGGAACACATGGCACGTCTCTAGGCAACCCCTGTCCATTAGTAACGCACTACTTCTGACCAGAGCCCTATGGGCCCTGGTCAAACTTAAGGCACTATTTAGGGAATAGGCTGTAAATGAGGACGCAGCCTGTGGCGGTAGCTGGCTATCTGAGGAATAGTAATTTCATCGAGCCGAGACAATTGAGGATATTAGCTCGGCGCACAATCAGCCCCTTCTCTTTCCCCAATTAGGGCTATTAATCAACTTTTGGAACAGCTGGGACGCTATTTTTACAGTTTCAGATTCAGCCTCTCTCTCCAACCCTCTCTTTTGTTCTCTTTCGCCCATATTGTCTCTCACTTTGTTTGATCCCTTTGGCCTTAAAGCAGCTACCGGCAGTACCGTGGCATTATTGCTAGTCACAGAAAGGGACTGGCCATAGGGCATTTCGGGCATATGCCAGATGGGCTGGTTCATCTTTAGCCCAGTGGGCCTGTCTAAACATTGCACAGAATTATCTGGCTAATAGTGTGGGCCTCCTTGTGTGACGGTGAATAACCACCTATGGCCTCAGATCTAGCAAATCAAAGCAAATTTGTTACATGCTTTGTAGACAACAGGTGTAGACTAACAGTGAAATGCTGACTTAGGGGTCTTTTCCAACAATGCAGAGTTAAAGATGAGATAAAACATTTCATAAAACATCAAAATAGTCACACAAGGAATAAATACACACTGAATAACAAATACAAATAATGAGTATTGTTGTGCTGTCTTCGCAACTGTGTTTGTGTGTTTGGACCATGATAGATCCTCTCGACCCGTGCTCTGCACTCTGTTTTCTGTAGTCCACATTCAGCTCCTTTGTCTTACTGATGTTCAGGGAGAGATTGATGTCCTGGCACCACACTGCCAGGTCTCTGACCTCCTCCATACAGGTTATCTCATTATCGTCAGTGATCAGGCCTACCACTGTCGTGTCGTCTGCAAACTTAATGATGGTGTTGGAGTCGTGCACGGCCACGCAGTAGTGGGTGAACAGGGAGTACAGGAGGGGACAAAGCACGAACACCTGAGGGGCCCCCGTCTTGACAGTCAGCATGGCGTGTGTGTTGTTGCCTACCCTCACCAGCCGGGGGCGGCCCGTCAGGAAGTCCAGGATCCAGAGGATTCCGTTTCAGAGGTAGATGTTCCGTCCCAGCTTCTGATAGGCTAATTGACATAATTTGAGTCAATTGGAGATGTACCTATGGATGTATTCCAAGCCCTACCTTAAAACTCAGTGCCTCTTTGCTTGACATCATGGGAAAATCAAAAATCAAAAGAAATCAGCCAAGACCTCAGAAAAACAATTGTAGACCTTCACAAGTCTGGTTCATCCTTGGGAGCAAATTCCAAACGCCTGAAGGTACCATGTTCATCTGTACAAACAATAGTATGCAAGTATAAACACCATGGGACCACGCAGCCATCATACCGCTCAGGAAGGAGACGCATTCTGTCTCCTAGAGATGAATGAGGAGGCCTACAAATCTGGCTCAGTTACACCAGCTCTGTCAGGAGGAATGGGCCAAAATTCACCCAACTTATTGTGGGAAGCTTATGGAAGGCCACCCAAAACATTTGACCCAAGTTAAATAATTAAAGGCAATGCTACCAAATACTAATTGAGTGCATGTAAACTTCTGACTCACTGGGAAAGTGATGAAAGAAAAAAAAGCTGAAATAAATAATTCTCTCTACTATTATTCTGATATTTCCCATTCTGAAAATAAAGTGGTGATCCTAACTGACCTAAAACAGGGAATTTGTACTAGGATTAAATGTCAGGAATTGTGAAAAACTGAGTTTAAATGTATTTGGCTAAATTGTATGTAAACTTTCGACTTCAACTATAGGTATTACAGACTGGGTCAGGGGTAGGTTGAAAATATCAGTGAAAACATTTGTCATCTGGCCAGCGCATGTTCTGAGTAGGTGTCCTGGTAATCCGTATGCGGCCTTATTATTGTTAACCTGTTTAAAGGGTTTACTCACATCAGCTACGGAGAGTGTAATCACACAGTTGTCGGGAACATCTGGTGCTCGGTTCAGTGTTGCTTCCCTTGGAGACGGCATTTAGCTTGTCTGGTAGGTTCGTGTCACTGGGCAGCTCGGGTTTCCCTTCGTAATCTGTGATAGTTTGCAAGCCCTGCCACATCCGATGAGTGTCAAAACCAGTATAGTAGGATTCAATCTTCGTCTTGTATTGACACTTTGCCTGTTTGATGGTTGGTCAGAGGGAATCTTAGTAAAGAGTATAGTCTACAGTTTATCATGAGGTATTCTAACTCAGGTGAGCAGAACCTCGAGACTTCCTTAATTTTAGAGATCGCACACCAGCTGTTGTTTCTTTTCACCTTTATTTAACCAGGTAGGCTAGTTGAGAACAAGTTATCATTTGCAACTGCGACCTGGCCAAGATAAAGCAAAGCAGTGTGACACAGGCAACAACACAGAGTTACACATGGAGTAAACAATAAACAAGCCAATAACACAAACAAGTCAATGACACGGTAGAAAAAAGAAAGTCTATATACATTGTGTGCAAAAGGCATGAGGAGGTAGGCAATAAATAGGCCATAGGAGCGAATAGTTACAATTTAGCAGATAACACTGCAGTAATACATGAGCAGATGATGATGTGCAAGTAGAGATACTGGTGTGCAAAAGAGCAGAAAAGTAAATAAAATAAAAACAGTATGGGGATGAGGTAGATAGATTGGGTGGGCTATTTACAGATGGACTATGCACAGCTGCAGCGATCGGTTAGCTGCTCAGATAGTTGATGTTTAAAGTTGGTGAGGGAAAGAAAAGTCTCCAACTTCAGCAATTTTTGCAATTCGTTCCAGTCACTGGCAGCAGACACCTGGAAGGAAAGGCGGCCAAATGAGGTGTTGGCTTTGGGGATGATCAGTGAGATATACCTGCTGGAATGTGTGCTACGGGTGGGTGTTGTTATCGTGACCAATGAACTGAGATAAGGCAGAGCTTTACCTAGCATAGACTTATAGACGACCTGGAGCCAGTGGGTCTGGCGACGAATATGTAGCGAGGGCCAGCCGACTAGAGCATATAGGTCACAGTGGTGGGTGTTATAAGGTGATTTGGTAACAAAACGGATGGCACTGTGATAGACTGCATCCAGTTTGCTGAGTTGAGCGTTGGAAGCTATTTTGTAGATGACATCGCCGAAGTCGAGGATCGGTAGGATAGTCAGTTTTACTAGGGTAAGTTTGGAGGCGAGAGTGAAGGAGACTTTGTTGCGAAATAGGAAGCCGATTCTAGATTTGATTTTGGATTGGAGATGTTTAATATGAGTCTGGAAGGAGAGTTTACAGTCTAGCCAGACACCTAGGTATTTATAGTTGTCCACATATTCTAGGTCGGAACCGTCCAGGGTGGTGATGCTAGTCGGGCGGACGGGTGAAAAGCATACATTTGTTTTTACTAGCATTTAAGAGCAGTTGGAGGCCACGGAAGGAGTGTTGTATGGCATTGAAGCGCATTTGGAGGTTAGTTAGCACAGTGAGGAAGGGCCAGAAGTATACAGAATGGTGTCGTCTGCGTAGAGGTGGATCAGGGAATCGCCCGCAGCAAGAGCGACATCATTTGATATATACAGAGAAAAGAGTCGGCCTGAGAATTTAACCCTGTGGTACCCCCATAGAGACTGCCAGAGGTCCGGACAACATGCCCTCCGCTTTGACACACTGAACTCTGTCTGCAAAGTAGTTGGTGAACCAGGCGAGGCAGTCATTAGAAAATCCAAGGCTAATGAGTCTGCCGATAAGAATATGGTGATTGACAGTGTCGAAAGCTTTGGCCAGGTCGATGAAGACGGCTGCACAGTACTGTCTTTTATCGATGGTGGTTATGATATCGTTTAGTACAGTGAGCGTGGCTGAGGTGCACCCGTGACCGGCTCGGAAGCCGGATTGCACAGCGGAGAAGGTACGGTGGGATTCTAAATGGTCAGTGATCTGTTTAATCATTTTAATGATAGGGGGAAGCATTTCCACTTTTGGATAAATAGCGTGCACAATTTCAACTTCCTACTACTCATGCCAGGAATATATTATATGCATATGATTAGTAGGTGTGGATAGAAAACACTCTGAAGTTTCTAAAACTGGTTCAATCATGTCTGTGACTATAACAGAACTTATGTAGCAGGCAAAACCCAGAGGAAAGACTGTTCAGAATTGTTTATTTTTTTTGCCTCTGACCGTTCCCTCGGTTGTCTTTGCCAAGGGATATTTGATAGCGACCATTTTACAGTTTCTACGACTTCCACAGGATGTCACCGGTCTTTGGAATTGGGTTGAAGTTAATCATTGGTGCAACGAAGAAGAGGCACATCCTGGAACAACGTTACACTGTTGAGAGTTACGCAAGAGGGAAAAAGGGGCATGTTTTGTTTACTTGCTCTATTGAATACAGA
Organism: Oncorhynchus nerka; assembly: GCF_034236695.1. Lineage (NCBI taxonomy): Eukaryota > Metazoa > Chordata > Actinopteri > Salmoniformes > Salmonidae > Oncorhynchus > Oncorhynchus nerka. Next base: position 36,753,662 of record NC_088413.1, on the reverse strand, counting down.
TTGCCCCGTCTACAATTTGATCGATTATTAACGTTTAAAAATACCTAAAGTTGTATTACAAAAGTAGTTTGAAATATTTTGGCAAAGTTTATAGGCAACTTTGAAATGTTTTTTAGTGACGTTGTGTTTTGGCAAGCTGTTTTTTTCCGGATCAAACCTGCTTTATAAATGGACATTTTGGGTATACATGGACGGAATTAATCGAAAAAAAGGACCAATTGTGATGTTTATGGGACATATTGGAGTGCCAACAAGGAAGCTTGTCAAAGGTAATGCATGTTTTACATTTTATTTCAGTGTTTTGTGTAGCGCCTGCTACGCTAGTTCTTTTGTTTACAACTGGTTCAGGTGGGTGCATGCTATCAGATAATAGTTTCTCATGCTTTCAACGAAAAGCATTTTTTAAATCTGACATATTGGCTGGATTCACAACGAGTGTAGCTTTAATTGAGTATCCTGCATGTGTGATTTAATGGAAGTTTGAGTTTTATAGCGTTTTATTTGAATTTGGCGCTCTGCATTTCCCGAGGCTATTGGCCACTTGAGACGCTAGCGTCTCCCCTATCCATAAGAGGCTTGGCTTTTTTTGGAGTTACAGGATGCAAATTTCGGCTTGAAAAAGCTAGCCTTTGCTTTCCTGACTGACTGCGCGTATTGGTTCCTGACTTCCCTGAACAGTTGCATATCGTGGGGACTATTTGATGCTATTGCAGTCCGCCACAGGATGTTTTTGTGCTGGTCAAGGGCAGTCAGGTCTGGAGTGAACCAAGGGCTATATCTGTTCTTAGTTCTGCATTTTTTGAACGGAACATGCTTATCTAAGATGGTGAGGAAATTACTTTTAAAGAATGACCAGGCATCCTCGACTGACAGGATGAGGTCAATATCCTTCCAGGATACCCGGGCCAGGTCGATTAAAAAGGCCTGCTCGCAGAAGTGTTTTAGGGAGCGTTTGACAGTGATGAGGGGTGGTCGTTTGACCACGGACCCATAGCGGATACAGGCAATCCTGATTGAAAACAGCGGATGTGTATTTGGAGGGCAAGTTGGTCAGGATAATGTATATGAGGGTGCCCATGTTAACGCATTTAGGGTTGTACCTGGTGGGTTCCTTGATGATTTGTGTGAGATTGAGGGCATCTAGCTTAGATTGTAGGACTGCCGGGGTGTTAAGCATATCCCAGTTTAGGTCACCTAACAGAATGAACTCTGAAGCTAGATGGGGGGCGATCAATTCACAAATGGTGTAACCAGGGCACAGCTGGGAGCGGAGGGGGGTCGATAGCAGGCGGCAACAATGAGAGACTTATTTCTGGAGAGGTTCATTTTTAAAATTAGAAGTTCAAACTGTTTGGGTATAGACCTGGAAAGTATGACAGAACTTTGCATGCTATCTCTGCAGTAGATTGCAACTCCTCCCCCTTTGGCAGTTCTATCTTGACGGAAAATGTTGTAGCTGGGTAATGGAAATCTCAGAATTGTTGGTGGCCTTCCTAATCCAGGATTCAGACACGGCAAGGACATCAGGGTTGGCGGAGTGTGCTAAAGCAGTGAGTAAAATAAACTTAGGGAGGAGGCTTCTGATGTTGACATGCATGAAACCAAGGTTTTTTCGATCACAGAAGTCAACAAATGAGGGTGCCTGGGGACGCGCAGGGCCTGGGTTTACCTCCACAGGAACAGAGGAGGAGTAGGATGAGGGTACGGCTAAAGGCTATCAAACCTGGTCGCCTAGAGCATTGTGGACAAAGAATAAAAGGAGCAGATTTCTGGGCATGGTAGAATAGATTCAGGGCATAATGTGCAGACAGGGGTATGGTGGGGTGCGGGTACAGCGGAGGTAAGCCCAGGCACTGAGTGATGATAAGAGGGGTTGTATCTCTGGATAAGCTGGTTATATTGGGTGAGGTCACCGCATGTGTGGGAGGTGGGACAAAGGAGGTATCAAAGGTATAATGAGTGGAACTAGTGGCTCCATTGTAAACTAAAACAATGACAACTAACCTAAACAACAGTATGCAAGGCATATTGACATATGAGAGAGACGTACAGCGTTTTAGCCTAGTGGTTAGAGCGTTGGACTAGTAACCGGAAGGTTGCAAGTTCAAATCCCCGAGCAGACAAGGTACAAATCTGTCGTTCTGCCCCTGAACAGGCAGTTAACCCACTGTTCCTAGGCTGTCTTTGAAAATAAAAATGTGTTCTTAACTGACTTGCCTAGTTAAATAAAGGTAAAATTTTAAGAAATAAAAAATCACAGGTGTTGATTTGGAGAGCTAATGAAGACAACATCAGGTGAGACAACAACAGCTAATCAGCTAAAACAACAACAGGTAAAATGGTAATGACTGGGCAGAGAGGGTTGGTAAACTACACACAGAGCCTGAGTTCCAGTCTAGGGCTGACAGATCAACAAATAAATAAACTGTGATTAATGGACAGTCCAGCGGGCATCAGCTATGTAGCCAAGTGATCATAGGGTCCAGGTAACAGCAATAGATGGAACAGGGAAGCCGCGGAGTAGTCGCTACCACGCTATCATGCGGGCGACACAGCGTTTAAAGTTAGTAGCCCGGAGCTAGTAGAAGAGTTTGCTCTGACGTCTGACAGAGGCCGGTTGAAGTCACAGCGGATGGAGTATTCTTCGGCAGACCTGTCGTGGTGGTGCGCTGTGTCGACTAAGCATCCAAGCCAGATGGCGAAAGAGGTATTGTAGTAATTTAGTTTTCTATCCGGGAGATGCTCACGGCTAGGTTCGGCGCAGGGGAGTTAGCCACTCGGTAGCAGCGGTGATCCGGTGCCAAGGTCCAGAGCTTACGGCAGTGGAGTATTGTGTTCTAGCCGTGTTTGGGTGGAGTCCGGGTGAACAACTGAGTAGGCCAGAAGGTGGGCATCAGGGATAGTTTCGGTACTGGGTAACTCGGTGGGTGCTAGCTAGCTGTGAAGATCAGGAGAATAGTCCAGGGATTACGGCAGGAATCCGGTGTTGTAGTGGAGAGACAGTCCGTTACTGGTAGGCTGGCGAGTATTATCCAAGCTAAAAAAAAGGGCTGGTACCTGTGCAGAAGGTAAAGGCCGCTAGCAGTGGCTAACAATGACTAAATAGCTTGTAGCTAATTAGCTGGTTAGCTTCTGATGGCTAGGTGATTCTTGCTATAAGGTCTATCACATTGGGTGAGGCAGGTTACCGGAAGGTATAATTGAATGCCGATGCATTGAAAAAACAGATTTATATTAACCAGGTCCTCATGCAGCCATGACATTGTGAAGCATAGGATAATAGTTCTTTAGGTGCCATTGGTAGTATAGCCTCGAACAAAGCTCGTCTAGTTTGTTCTCCAGTGATTGTACATTCGCCAATATCAGAGGTTAGAGGTGGTTTCTTTACTCGCCACCGGAGTTTCATCAGGGTGCCCCCAAGTCGGCCTCCATATCGCTGTCTTTTCCTCTTCCAAGTGTCGGGATTAGGGCTTGGTCCTGGGTGAGCAATACGTCCTGCTCGGCTGAGTCATTGACGTAGAATTCTTCATCCAAATTGAGGTTAGTGATCGCTGTTCTGATGTCCAGAACCTGTTTTCCTGTGCTTGCCTACGGAGCTGTGAGGGGAACGGCACCTCAGTACCTCCAGGCTCTGATCAGGCCCTACACCCAAACAAGGGCACTGCGTTCATCCACCTCTGGCCTGCTCGCCTCCCTACCACTGAGGAAGTACAGTTCCCGCGCAGCCCAGTCAAAACTGTTCGCTGCTCTGGCCCCCCAATGGTGGAACAAACTCCCTCACGACGCCAGGACAGCGGAGTCAATCACCACCTTCCGGAGACACCTGAAACCCCACCTCTTTCAGGAATACCTAGGATAGGATAAAGTAATCCTTCTCACACCCCCCCCTAAAAGATTTAGATGCACTATTGTAAAGTGGCTGTTCCACTGGATGTCTTAAGGTGAACGCACCAATTTGTAAGTCGCTCTGGATAAGAGCGTCTGCTAAATGACTTAAATGTAAATGTAAATGTTTTCGGGTCATAGGAAATGACGAAAACATTATGTATAAAAAACGGTTAAGATCAGTGCAAAAAACACACTAAATAGCATCATTGGTCAGGAGCCCGTGAAAAGGCTGCTACCTGTCCCAGCGCCAGTCTACTGTCAACGAAGGGATTGAATGGGTAGTCATTGGTCACACAATTGTTTTGGTTAGAGCTACCATGTGTTGTTGAGCAAAATAACTACATACATACATACATACATACATACATACATATTCAAGTAAATTAAGGTAAAGAAAGTTAAATGGCACCCTATTCCCTATTGTGCCACGGTCAAAAGTAGTACACTATATAGTGAATAGTGAGCCATTTGGGATGCACTCATCATTTATCCTTCAAAGTCATACTTTAGAAGTTGTCCTCGCCTGTGCTACTCTCAGCCTCTCCGTCTCTTACTGTAGCAAACAGTGAAAGCATTAGCCTGTAAACAAGAACAAGGCCCAGGCAGTCTCTCTCTAGTGGCTTTTAGGCTAGCAGAAAGCGGGCAGGGCCCTGCTTATTCATTCTGGCCCTGCTAATGCCCCATTACCTTTATACAGAACCCCCTTGGCAGGCTGGGTGACCTGTCCGGCTTAACAGAAGGCAAAGCGGGTGGCGCCAAGGTGTTAAGAGCCTTTTTTTTCTCTATTGTGTTACTGACTGTATATTTGTTTATTCTATGTGTAACTCTGTGTTGTTGTATGTATCGAACTGCTGTGCTTTATCTTGGCCTGGTCGCAGTTGTAAATGAGAACTTGTTCTCAACTAGCCTACCTGGTTAAATAAAGGTGAAATAAAAAAATTAAAAAAATACATGTATTGTAATTAACCAGAGTGACTCATCCCCCAAGTCTCCACAAACAGACATGGGTTTGTCCCAAATGGCACGCTATTGCCGACATAGTGGCATAGTGGCCCATAGCACTTTGGTCAAAAGTACTGCACTATATATGTAACGGCCGTTGTTGGTGGAAGAAGGGGAGGACCAAAGCGCAGCGAGGTATGTGTTCATGATGTTCATATTTAATGAGTCAAACTGAACACTGAAATACAAAACAACAAAGTGAAAGACCGAAACGACAACGAAACAGTCCTGTCAGGTGAAGACACACAACAGAACATAATCACCCACAACTCAAGGGTGAAAACAGGCTACCTAAGTATGGTTCTCAATCAGGGACAACGATTGACAGCTGCCTCTGATTGAGAACCATACCAGGCCAAACACAGAAATCCCAAATCATAGAAAAAAGAACAAACTGCCCACCCCAACTCACGCCCTGACCATACTAAAACAAAGACTAAACAAAGGAACTAAGGTCAGAACATGACAATATAAAGAATATGGTGCCATTTGGAACGCAAACACAGAGTAAGCTTTCACCACGCATGGATGTCTAATTTAATCTAATCTAATTTACAAACCCAATGACATTCGATGACGCATCTCAGATTAACTGGGGCAATGACTTGTTTTCCCAGAACTCTGACAGATACACATGCTGTCAAGGAGAAGAAATATTGGAGGAAAAGTGAGATCACTTGTGTTCCAGACGAAGTGGAGTAGAATAAGAAGAAAAACACAGGGGAAAAACAGATTTGTCTATCCCAAATGGCACTATAGTCCCTATATAGTGCACTAAATTTATCCTCGGTCCTATGAGCCCTGGTCAAAAGAAAAAGTGGACTAAAAGTGAATAGGGTGCCATTTGGGATGCATTCTTTATTGCACAACGTGTTTTGGCACTGCTGCATTTAGTCTCCGTTTATTGGAATGTCATGAACAATTATTGTTTATGGTCAATTAGATCAACTACAATACTACAATTCTCCTTTATAGAGTAAGAAATCATCTTATAGATGTTTTGAGTATGGTATGTGAAGACTGCATGTATGATAAACTCAATCCGAATCCACTTCACAGATCTTCATTGCAAAGGGTTCAAACATAGTTTCCCGTACTTGAACCATAAACAATTAATGAACATGCAGCTGTGGAACGGGTCGTTAAGACACTAACAGCTTGCAGACGGTAGGCAATTAAGGTCACAGTTATGAAAATTTAGAACACTAAAGAGGCCTTTCTACTGACTCTGAAAAACACCAAAAGAAAGATGCCCAGGGTCCCTGCTCATCTGCGTGAACGTGCCTTAGGCATGCTGCAAGGAGGCATGAGGACTGCAGATGTGGCCAGGGTAATAAATTGCAATGTCCATACTGTGAGACTCCTAAGACAGCGCTACAGGGAGACAGGACGGACAGCTGATCATCCTCGCAGTGACAGACCACGTGTAAAAACACCTGCACAGGATCGGTTAATCCGAACATCACACCTGCGGGACAGGTACAAGATGGCAACAACAACTGCCCGAGTTATACCAGAAACGCACAATCCCTCCATCAGTGCTCAGACTGTCCACAATAGGCTGAGAGAGGCTGGACTGAGGGCTTGTAGGCCTGTTGTAAGGCAGGTCCTCACCAGACATCACCGGCAACAACGTCGCCAATGGGCACAAACCCACCGTCGCTGGACCAGACAGGACTGGCAAAAAGTGCTCTTCACTGACGAGTCGCAGTTTTGTCTCACCAGGAGTGATGGTTGGATTCGCGATTATTGTCGAAGGAATGAGTGTTACACCGAGGCCTGTACTCTGGAGCGGGATCAATTTGGAGGTAGAGGGTCCGTCATGGTCTGGGGCGGTGTGTCACAGCATCATCAGACTGAGCTTGTTGTCATTGCAGGCAATCTCAATGCTGTGCGTTACAGGGAAGACATCCTCCTCCCTCGTGTGGTACCCTTCCTGCAGGCTCATCCTGACATGACCCTCCAACATGACAATGCCACCAGCCATACTGCTCGTTTTGTGTGTGATTTCCTGCAAGACAGGAATGTCAGTGTTGTGCCATGGCCCCCGGATCTCAATCCCATTGAGCACATCTGGGTCCTGTTGGATGGGAGGGTGAGGGCTAGGGCCATTCCCCCCAGAAATGTCAGAGAAATTGCAGGTGCCTTGGTGGAAGAGTGGGGTAACATCTCACAGCAAATCTGGTGCAGTCCATGAGAAGGAGATGCACTGCAGTACTTAATGCAGCTGGTGGCCACACCAGATACTGACTGTTACTTTTGATTTTGACTCCCCCTTTTTCTCAGGGACACATTATTCAATTTCTGTTAGTCACATGTCTATGGAACTTGTTCAGTTTATGTCTCAGTTTATATATTTACACATGTTAAGTTTGCTGAAAATAAACGCAGTTGACAGTGAGAGGACGTTTCTTTTATATAAAGCCTTTATACATTGTAGTTCGTTTAAAGTAGAACACTGGTTTTTACAGTAAATTGATTGATTGATTTGTTATAAGGTTTTCAGATCCCCAACTCAGAGGCTAATAAGACACATGCATTTTCATATTCTCTCCGTAATGTTTAGAGTTTGGATTCCAACTCAGGTGAGGCCAGGTCTGATAGGGGTTGAGTACAATATTGCCCAGCACGTGGACACTAGGTGTGATCAGCCTTGTAACACTGGAACCATTTCAGAGTTGTTGAGAGTTGTTCTTGAATGAATTAGAAGTGATGGTTCAGAATTACTGGGTCGAAAATGAAATTGCGGCAGAACTCCCTCGCACAAGTAAATCAGGACTATTAAACACTTTTCATTTCCTTTAAACCACTTTACTGTACCATAAAACGTGAGGAGTCACGCAATAAACATCTCACCTCGGTTTAATACTGCGATAGATAATGAAATAAATGTCTTAAAAGGATTAAAAAGTGCATGGCCTTGCAAATCTGTAAACAGCCACCTTATTTTTTGGGTGTGTGTGTGTGTGATGGGGGTCTAACATCTATAATTATAATACACGTGTCGGAGAGAGTTTACTGCTTTCCCAATATTGTTGGAGTAACAAGGCCACAAAAGCACACCCAAGGACGGGGCGCACACTTGGTACAGGGGGAGGCGGGGGTAAAAAGTTGAACAAGGCAGAGAGAGCGAGAGATAGAGAAGGAGGGAAAACGAGGGGGTGGGATGTACGATTGAGTGCCTGATGTAAACCGTGTCACAGCCGCAGCGATATTTACAACCCTGCGCCAAGGTGTGCACAGGATTTTAAAAGGCGTTTTCTAATTACGTTACTAGGTCCCTGCAGTGCATCCCAAATGGCAGCCTATTCCTTATTGGCCCTGGTCAAAAGTAGTGCACTATGCAAGGAATAGGGTGCCATTTGGGACAGGCACATTGCCTAGCGGAACTGAGTGGCACATTGTGGTTGTCGGGATTGGCTGGTGTTTCACCATGTGCATTGCCTGGCAGCAACGGTGGCAGAGGGATACACAAGTGATGTACATCTATGGAAATTCCTAGGTCCTCGTGATTAACGCTGAGTGTGAAGAAAAGCAAACAGGTGGTCAGGCTGTCATTTTGAACCTGGGTGGGAGGGCGGGTTGCTTTATGTGTTGTTTGCACACACCTTTGATTTACTCAACATTTAATGCACGATCTTGAGTAGGCAATCAAACGTCCCATCTATGCATGTGTGATGAGGGTAAGTTGAGATGCTAAGTGTTTGTTAATGTGTGTACGTGTGTGTGTGTGTGTGTGTGTGTGTGTGTGTGTGTGTGTGTGTGTGTGTGTGTGTATGTATGTGTGTGTATAAGGGCCATAGTGTATAAGCAACTGTCTGCAAAATGATTCTCTGGGCCTACATGTTTATATATGATATACTGTATGAGTGGGTGTAAATTACACATATACCACATGTTAGACTTCATGTGTTCTGCGCTCAGAGAAACTGATATGAAACAGGTAGAGAATGAAATGACTATCTGTAGGCCTACATATGTATATGTGATATGTGGTTGGGTGTACTGTATCTCACACACACAGGTGTAGGATCTTAATCGGATCACTCTTTTGATGCTGAGAATTTTCCCGCACCGGTGGAGATGCAGACCAGCTTGGTGATTTTACATACATTCTAGAGCTTGAGGGTTTGAAAATAGTTTCACTATTCGAATAGTATCACACATTGTTGTCGGACGTTCAAAAGACGTGCATTTATTTTTTTACGAAAACATTTCACCTGAGCACTGCTGCGTGAGGGATAGGCTGCTCTTTTGCTCTATTACTGCAGCTGGGGAAGTTATAAGGGGCGTGTAGCGAGCAGACCGAGGGAAAGAGAGAGACGCCAAGGCAACTCGGCTACAGCCAAGGCTAGCTAACGTGTAGCAGCCGCAATGTTATTTATCATCCCATTTAACGTTAACAGGGCATGTCTTGACCGGAGGAGCCTCGTTAGCTAGCTAAGTTAGCCACCTGTAGATAGCTAGGATAATTGAGGCCAAACCCATTCGGATAAAACAACAGCCTACCTGTTGGTTGGTCGTTGTAGCCTACTCCTTTTAATTTCGCTAACTTGCATTGCATTAGTGAACTCTCACTCCACTTGCTACACATTGAGCCCTCTCTGCCGCTTTGATTGGCCAACATAAACAACAAGTTAAAAATGGGAAGGCTATCGGTTGGCTCCCAGTCTTTTTACGGGGCGGCGCCCCTGCAAGTCATAAACAATACATTGAATAGTTTGTTTTATTAAATTAATAAATTGAAATGACATAGTATATCCTTGCATGTAACATTATAACATGGATATTTTCATTTAATTTAGAAAAAGCCTTTTCAGTGTTATAATCGTTTTACAATAGGACTATAATTTAAATACTTCCAAAAATAAAACTCTGTTCTGTTTATTTTCTATCCTGAAAAACTCCCCAGTCCTTAATGGTTAAAAACACCCCCATAACATGATGCAGTCACCACTATGCTTGAAAATATGAAGAGTGGCACTTAGTTATGTGTTGTATTGGATTTTCCCCAACCATAACACTTTGTATTCAGGGCAAAAAGTGAATCCCTGAGCAGTTTCCTTCCTCTCTGGCAACTGAGTTAGGAAGGCCACCTGTATCTTTCTAGACTGGGTGTATTGCTACACCATCAAAAGTGTATTTAATAACTGTGCTCAAAGAGATATTCAATGTATTTTTACCAATAGTTGCCCTTCTTTTCGAGGCACTGGAAATCCTCACTGCTCTTTGAGGTTGAATCTGTGTTTGCAATTCACTGCTCGACTGAGGAGTCTTACAGATAATTGCATGTGTGTGGTACAGAGACGAGGTAGCCATTAAAAAATTACTATGTTAAACACTATTATTGCACACACAGTGTGTATTCCAGACAGCTGTCACTGTCATTGTACTCATTCTCTCTCTGCCATCTCCCGTCTTCACAACGACACAAAGGTGTCAACCGTTGTGTGTGTTTCTGCGTTCTAACATGAGATGGCTGCTATACACAAGGGAGTATGACACACACACACACACGCACACACACACACACACACACACACACACACACACACACACACACACACACACACACAAACAAACAAAGTCACTTCACACGCAAAGCCTCTTTGCTCTGTTCTCCTCCCTCCTGGAAGGCCTAGTGTCTCTTAGCACCATTGAATAGACTCCTCTGGGGCTGTTGTGACATAATTACTATATCAGACCCGCTGTGTAATTCCTGCCTCTCTGCTCCCGTCTTGCCCTCCCCCTGTCTCCTCCATGGCTCCCCTCTGTCTCCCCTATGTCTCCACTATGTCTACCCTCTGTCTCCACTATATCTCCTCTATGTCTCCTCTATGTCTCCACTATATCTCCTCTCTGTCTCCTCTATGTCTACCCTCTGTCTCCACTATATCTCCTCTATGTCTCCTCTATGTCTCCCCTCTGTCTCCTCTATGTCTCCCCTCTGTCTCCTCTATGTCTACCCTCTGTCTCCACTATATCTCCTCTATGTCTCCTCTATGTCTCCCCTCTGTCTCCTCTATGTCTACCCTCTGTCTCCACTATATCTCCTCTATGTCTCCTCTATGTCTCCCCCTGTCTCCTCCATGGCTCCCCTCTGTCTCCCCTATGTCTCCACTATGTCTCCTCTATGTCTCCTCTATGTCTCCCCTCTGTCTCCACTATATCTCCTCTATGTCTCCTCTATGTCTACCCTCTGTCTCCTCTATGTCTCCTCTACGTCTACCCTATTTATTTATTTTTTCATCTTTATTTAACCAGGTAGGCAAGTTGAGAACAAGTTCTGATTTACAACTGCGACCTGGCCAAGATAAAGCAAAGCAGTTCGACACAAACAACAACACAGAGTTACACATGGAGTAAAACAAACATACAGTCAATAATACAGTAGAAAAATAAGTCTATATACAATGTGAGCAAATGAGGTGAGATAAGGGAGCTAAAGGCAAATAAAAGAGGCCATGGTGGCAAAGTAAATACAATATAGCAAGTAAAACACTGGAATGGTAGATTTGCAAGGTAGAGATAGAAATAATGGGGTGCAAAGGAGCAAAATAAATAAATACTGTAGGGGGAGAGGTAGTTGTTTGGGCTATATTATAGAGGGGCTATGTACAGGTGCAGTAATCTGTGAGCTGCTCTGACAGCTGGTGCTTAAAGCTAGTGAGGGAGATAAGTGTTTCCAGTTTCAGAGATTTTTGTAGTTCGTTCCAGTCATTGGCAGCAGAGAACTGTAAGGAGAGGCAGCCAAAGGAAGAATTGGTTTTGGAGGTGACCAGAGAGATATACCTGCTGGAGCGCGTGCTACAGGCGGGTGCTGCTATGGTGACCAGCGAGCTGAGATAAGGGGGGACTTTACCTGGCAGGGTCTTGTAGATGACCTGGAGACAGTGGGTTTGAAAGATGCCCTCTGGTGGTCAAACTAGCACTAACTAGCATGGTTATTACCAATGAGGAGATGGCACGTGGGTACCTGCTTATATAAACCAATGAGGAGATGGGAGAGGCAGGACTTGCAGCGCGATCTGCATCAGAAATAGAACTGACTTCTATTTTAGCCCTTGGCAACGCAGACGCTCGTTGTCGCGCACGAGCAGTGTGGGAGCAATAATTGAACAATATAGATTTCTACATTTATTTTTGCAACGCGATGCGAGCGGTGTAGTCAGCCTTTAAGATGAACACTTGTTTGGCATCTAAATACTGTGCAACAGAGCAGGTGAACTACACCTCTTAATAAAAGTGAATGAATAGCTTTTAGGTTACTGTGACTACCATTCGCCTACCATCACCTGCATTTTTCTATGAATTATACGGTACAACAACAAAAAACATATTTTCATGGGTAGAGAGGGAGGGAGGCAAAATGAGATAGCCTTCCCAAAGAAATCAATTTTACTTTTGATTACTATAACAAGATGTAACACTACATGAAGTGTCTCCTTTTGGGCCACTAATGGAGAGGAGCATTGCAATTTGGGAGAAAGTAATAGCTCCGAGCTCTCAGCCTCTATACTCCCCGGGATTCATGAAATCAAGTGTATACGTGTAAAGATTGGGTCGATAGATTTCGATGACAGAAACACATTTGGCTCTTTAGCTCGGTGTTTGTAAAGTGAATAGCAGTCTATGCAGGATGGAGAGTCAGTCAGTGCAATGTGTAAGTGCAGACCCAGAATCAGGTATTATGGAGGGTTTGGCCATCATATAACCATTTATGTCAGATTTGGGTTCAGCCTAAATTGGCCAAACTCTCTCCATGTATAGTATGATTGCCTTTCAGTGAAAATATGGTGTGTCTATTATAGCCAATCATGTCAGGTGTTGTTTGAAGCCAAGTTGGCCACACTGTCCATATAAATTGCATTGGAGCGCAAAAATGGCATCTTTAGCCAATTAAGTCCGGTTTCAGTTGGAACTGAGCTGGCTAAACTATGTTCATGATACGATTGCCTTGGACTGCAAAAATGTCCTCTTTTTATCCAGTCATGTCCGGTTTGTGTTGGAACAGGGTTGGCCAGACTGTCCCTGTATGATTGCCTTTTTAGTGTACATATGGCGTCTATAGCTAATCATGTAAGGATTCGTTTGAGACCAGGTTGGCCAAACTCTTTGGTGCAAACATGGCATCCATCAAACTCAGCTTTGGACACTGTGACCCACCTGTCTGCGCAGATCCCTGGTCTTCTTGGTCATCTTGTCGATGGCAGAGTTCAGCGGGTCTCCTTTCTCTTTCCTGCCAGTCTGTAGAGAGAGGTAGAGGGGAACACAGAGACACAGTGTTACCTTAGGGTTACCTGTGTAACATCACTAATTCATTATCACACACAAACACACACACACACACACAAATGCTCACATCAAAAAGTGCTTTATGCTTGTACTCCACTACAGGAGGGAATGGGAGCACAAAGGTTTGTCCTGCAGTTAAAAGGGATTAGAGGAGGGGAATCATTCCTGGAATACTCTCTGCCTCCGCTTTCTCATAAGTGACTTTGGATGTTCAAGATGTAAGAGAAAGTCGCAGGGCTGGATAAAATAAGAACTTGAGGCTACTGCAATACACACCGATTGAGGAGAGTACTGAGCAAATAAGATGGTGGTGACAGACATCAGATGAAGACGACTTGCAGGGGAGCAACTGCGGAACCGTTTCAGAGAAATTCCGTCAAGCATGAAACCAAGTAAAGCAAGTGAAGTGCTGTGGGCTTTGGAGGTACACACGCAATTGTAACTCGGTGGGTTTCTGAACATGCTAACTAGGCCACTTGGACTTAAAGCTCTCAACAAATGATGCCCGTTGTTGTTAGTGAATAAGTGACTAAAAATACAAAAATATAGCTTCTTTCTCAAGGGTCTTTAGCTGTCATCGAATAAAACCCCATTTTGTTGGTGAGTAAGCAACTAGAAAGACAAAACAGAGAGAGAGAGAGAGAGAGAGAGAGAGAGAGAGAGAGAGAGAGAGAGAGAGAGAGAGGGGAGAGAGAGAGAGGGGTCAATATGAGACCTTGTCTTGTTGGAGAACAATTAGGAGTTTCTGTGGTGTTAGCGGCAGCTAGCCCTTCTTTCTGCCCCCTCTTCCCTCAGGCCATCTTAGACAGCCCGCAGCTGGTTGCAGTCACAAGTGTCACCTCAAGCTAAATGACAATAACATCTCTCTCTCCCTTTCTCTCTCCCTTTCTCTCTCCCTCTCTCTCTCCCTGTCTTTCACTTTCTCTTTCTCTGTTTCTTCCTTTTCTCTATCTCTCTCTCTCTCAAAAAATTGAAAAATGAAGTGGTGGCCATTAAATATTGATGGCACACCAAAGGCGAGCGATGTTCCATTTCAAGCGACACGGGGGCCGCAGTAACGTAGGTGAGATTCCATCTATAGTCTCAGGGATCGACGAGGGGGGGGGGCAAACGGGGGGCAGGTGACATGCAGCGTTCGCTAGGGGGCCTGGGAAATGGACTTGGGCATGCCGGGCCGGGCGGTTGGCTGGTTGGCGGTTGAATGCATTGTCATGCCTCAAGCTGCGAGCAGTTAATAGGTATAAAACAGATATATAAAATCCATTACTGCCTGATGGAATCAAAGGAGAATCACTGCCAGAGAGAAGGATAAACAAGGATAAACAATTGATTGTTTATGGGCTACAGCGAGCGTAAATAATGCTGAAGCTGAGACTGATATTCCAAAGCATTCTATTAATTACCTTAGTAGACTCCCTTTCATTTTCGCAGTGACCCCTTTGGAGCGTATGGGGTCCCATTTGGAGGCCTATGATGATGAAAGCGGAGATAACCTTTACGTCGGGGGCTGCCATTAAATATGACATACAGATGCTATCATTAATGTTGTGTTGTGAATTTGTTTTGGATGATTTAATAGGGTGATTAGGGTGGGCGATGAGGCGGCTTGATTCCTACGGGCCGGGGTTAGATTGTCAGGGGTTAGGGATCACACACAGCTACACTTCTTAACCTCTTCTCAGACAGGCGGGAGGGATGGACGGAGAGGAGAAGAGAGAAGGAGAGGGGAGTAAAGATGACAGAAAAGGGAGACGAAGAGAACGAGAGATAAATCGATGGCACAATATATGGCAAAAAATGAAGATGAGTGAATGTAAAAAAAGAGGGAGAGACACAGAGATGAGGGGAGCGAAGAATTGGGTATACGGTATGCAGGGGATCTAAATAGAATCCTTGAATCCTTGAACATATGGGGACGTAAGAAGGCGGGTTTAAACAAACACCCTTTAACAAACTCTGTTTGCGGCATTCAACATGAATTCAGTTACAAGCAGGTGCTGGCTACACTGACGGTTCGGTCCATTAGAAGTCGTCTCTTACCGCAATACCTTAGCGCATCAAAGATCCAAATCAACAGATTGTACAGAGATGCCGATGATACACCAGTCAAAGCAACAGTAGAGCATCCAAAATTAATTGCCCGGTTGCTATAGCAACCCCGTTCCAATTCCACCCTACAGTGGAGTGTGTTAACACCATTATCTTGGTGGGAAGAGAGAACAACCTAACATTTACAGACGTAGGATCTGAATTTGATCACACTTTTGGTCGCTGAGAATCTTCCTGCACAGAAGGAAATGCAAACGTGTAGTTTATTCGAGATTTACAAAGGCTTCTAATGTTTGTAACGCCAAACTTGACTTTCCCCAATGAACAATGTATCCGCCTCTACAAAAATGTCCATTAATTAGAATCCACATAATAATTCACATTTCCTGTTGCCGAAGGATAACATCGCTGCTGTAGCAAACTGGCTCAAATTAAGACCCTACATCTGTACATGCTCTCCCATCCTAGCCTAGCAAAGAAGCAGTATAATACTAATATGGAGGGTAGTGTAGATACTGGACATGCCAACGAGTGGTACGGATGATCATTTACGGTTAGACCTGTCTTGGATGTGTACACCACATCCTCATTGTGTCACTATGGGAGCGTTTCACAGGTCTCGTCCACTCTATTACAGAGCCGTCGCAAGAGTACAGCCACTCCGTTATACAGCGCTAGATACGGGAGACAATGGTGAGCCTTATGGCCTCCGATGTGACGTTCCCCATATTACAGGCCTACATATCGTTGTGTATGTCCTTGGCTAGATATAATTTCAGTCTTGTTGGAGTGTTCATTATTTGCTTTCCAATATGGGACCTGGTGCTGCTGTACAGCTTAAATTACACTTGAAGAAATGTTTGATTGAATATTGAAAGGTCCCAAATGACACACTATTCCCAATATATTTGCAATGCTTTTAACCGGGGCCCTGTCTCTGTTGACTGAACTATAGATTTCTTAAAGGAGATGATGTGCTAGGGATGTGCTAGGGAGGATGTATGTGTCGTGTTACCATTCTCCTTATGATACTGAAAGCAGAACAGAACACTCGACGTCACCTGACGTCTATTTGTCTATTTCGTGCCCCAATCGGAATTCAGATCAGATCAGACCTCTCCGACTCCCTTCCTTCCTTCTTTCATTCTTTTGTTTATTTTTTTTTATTTTTTGGGGGGGGGGTCGTTCTCCGTGCATGGTGCCTCGATGGTTCTGTCACTCTCAATGTGTTTGTCACCGCAAGGGCTATAAACATTATTGTTTCCCATTAGGCCTGAAATTGCTTCCCATCAAAACAAGACACACAAAAAAATTGCGAGAGGGGAATGCCCCCAACAGATCACACTAAACGGCGATGGCCCCCCTCTTTAAAATCACACCTCCACCGCCCGAGAGCATTCTCTGGCCAATCATAGCAATTTAAACGGTGTCCGGGCCCCTAGAGCCCCTCTGTCTGTCCACATGGTCTTATTTGGGTCCCTGGGAGAAGTAGGCACAGGCGAAGGTGCCATGACCCAAGGGTTATACACACCAATAGATCTATTAAAGAGCAGGAACAACTTCCTGTCCAATATAACAACCAATCAGAGACCTCTATTTACGGACATGTAACAATGGAGTGATGAGCTACTTTAAGTGACAGCCTTAAGAGTCGGCAAGACAGCACAACACAGATTTAGGATCAGGCTAACGGAGTGGACTGTTCAGCCTAGCATTTTCTTATCTTTTATCATGAGGGTTTATTCAAGTGACACTCTTGTCCTGTTTTTTATTATTGTTACTGTTTCGAAATATTGTCTGGTCTGGTTCAAGAGGAGTGAGATCTCGACAGACACACTTAGCATATGGGTTTATGGGGAGACTTGAATAGGTCCCCCTTGTAAAAGAGACGTGGTCTCAATGGGAATAACCGGTATAAATAAAGAGATGAAAACACTGCGATTGAGATCGATGACAACCCATGGTAAGCAAACGTCTTTGTATGCAGCGAGGCAGTGAGTGTCAATGACTGAATGGGAACACTACACAACGTCTACATCCCTAGGCCTATTTGGGGCCACGGCCAGGTCTAATAGTTCTGGCCTCTGAAAGAGAATGAGAAAACAGGAAGTCCATTGAAATAGATATGATTCCTCCCATTCATGTAATGTATTGCTTGTTATGCCCTTGGGCCAAGGCCCCTGCAACCAGAGGAAGCATGGATTTTCCTCCATATAGATGTTGAGCAGCATTAGGAATGAATGATTTCACACACACACACACACACACACACACACACACACACACACACACACACACGCTCCTCAGCCTCGGTCCTAATGGTGATAGGAGGAGAAACTCTCAGTCTCATAATCTGGATGGATAGGCCAGGGCTGCAAGCCCATATTTAACTAGGCAAGGGGAATTCAACAAAAAGCAAAACCAACCTAGCATACACACAAGTGTGTGTTTTAAATGGTTCTTCAGCTCTTAAGGTTTCTTGGAGAACTCTCTCTCAATAAAGAGTCCCACCGTAACGCCGGCCCGTTTTGGACTTCTAACTCTTTTTAAACATGTGTTTGAGCTACAGACTTCTGGGTTGTACCACTGGATTTGTCTATTTCCATTTAACGGGGGCTGAGCTAGAGCGGTGTTTGTGAGCCAAGGGCAGATCCCGAATGGGTCCAGGGCCGGTTCTTTTTTTATCAAAAATGTCAAAGAAAAAGCTGAGTGTCACAAACACACACGTTTCGCTCTATGACGCTCACGAGCTACACAGTAGTCAGTAGAAAGTAAGAGGTTTTTTCTACATTCCCAGGACAGAGTGTCTATAATACTGTAGAAATCTCACTAATTTGCTGTCACAAACTCCATTACTTCACACAGTTGTCACTGACTAGTTGGATTTTCATTTCCCGCTATGCAAATCAATTCTGTAGTTACAGTATTCATATTAATTCATGTTATCAGGTTTTTGGTTTAGTGACCTTATATTATGTCAACTCGTTTTGTCTTCTTCTTGTAGCCATGGTTGTCCTGAAAATAAAATGGGGTAAAACTTAATTGTGAGGCTAAATATAAGGGCTGGACATACAGATACATTCTTAAAGGCTCCAGAAATGTAACATTTCTTGTGTTGGGTCAAGAGTTAAATTAACACTGTAAAGAGTTAAATTAACACTCAGTGGTGTGAAATAAACTCAATGTTAGTTTATTACAGTCAAATGACCAAATCGCCCTCTAGTGGCCTCATGGGTGAAACATTATTAATATATTTCAGAAAATCTGGTGTTTCTATGTCAAAATATTTTGTCATATTTCAGTCTTCTGTGATATACAGTACCAGTCAAAAGTTTGGACAAACCTACTCATTCAAGGGTTTTTTCTTTATTTTCACTATTTTTTATATTGTAGAATAATAGGGAAGACATAAAAACTATGAAATAGCACATATGGACTCATGTAGTAACCAAAAAAGTGTTTCAAAAAAGATTCTTCAAAGTAGCCACCGTTTTGCCTTGATGACAGCTTGCACATTCTTGGCATTGCTAAAGTCTGTGAGTATCCATAGCAACGACTCCTCCTGGGCTGCTCTCCATGAAGAGCGGAGAGAGCAGTTAGCTGTTAGCTACTTTTCACCTCACTCCAAATTCCAACAAAACTCAAGGAACATTATTATTTTCTGTGATAATATCTCTCCTATTTTTATATAAATTAAAAGACTTCTGACACCATGTTATGATCTTAGTCATATATGGCTGTACTGCACAGCAGAGCCAATGCAAATTGCTCACCTTAAACATGTTAGTGATTCATTTAGTGATACCCGAGCCCTGCCCACACCCTAGTTATTGATGAAAAAACAGGCCCTACCCGGTCCTAACCCGATGTATAATGTCCGGGCTCGTCAGGCTCTGGTCGGGTAGCAGAGCTCTACCTGTAACTTGGCCCTGAAAAGAAGCCCTTATGAAATATGTAATGTATTGTCTTAAATAATAACAATTTTATAACAACATATTCACTTACGATATCACTTGAAGGCCACAGGACAGAAAATGAATGAATGCAACAACCATGTCTCTGTCACTAGCAAACACAGTCATGGGTGGTACTGGTGACAAAAAAAAATCACTCGACAGGCACCCAGGGAAATATGCAAATAAGGTTTTAAACCCTACAGCAGGGCCTCCTGTCTGGGGTGGCGCCCCCCCCCTCCCCCCTTGGGTTGTGCCGTGGCGGAGATCTTCGTGGGCTATACTCGGCCTTGTCTCAGGATGGTAAGTTGGTGGTTGAAGATATCCCTCTAGTGGTGTGGGGGCTGTGCTTTGGCAAAGTGGGTGGGGTTATATCCTTCCTGTTTGGCCCTGTCCAGGGGTGTCATCGGATGGGGCCACAGTGTCTCCTGACCCCTCCTGTCTCAGCCTCCAGTATTCATGCTGCAGTAGTTTATGTGTCGGGGGGCTAGGGTCAGTTTGTTATATCTGGAGTACTTCTCCTGTCCTATCCGGTGTCCTGTGTGAATTTAAGTATGCTCTCTCTAATTATCTCTTTCTCTCTTTCTTTCTCTCTCTCGGAGGACCTGAGCCCTAGGACCATGCCTCAGGACTACCGGGCATGATGACTCCTTGCTGTCCCCAGTCCACCTGGCCGTGCTGCTGCTCCAGTTTCAACTGTTCTGCCTGTGATTATTATTATTTGACCATGCTGGTCATTTATGAACATTTGAACAAATTGGCCATGTTCTGTTATAATCTTCACCCGGCACAGCCAGAAGAGGACTGGCCACCCCACATAGCCTGGTTCCTCTCTAGGTTTCTTCCTAGGTTTTGGCCTTTCTAGGGAGTTTTTCCTAGGCACCGTGCTTCTACACCTGCATTGCTTGCTGTTTGGGGTTTTAGGCTGGGTTTCTGTACAGCACTTTGAGATATCAGCTGATGTACGAAGGGCTATATAAACACATTTGATTTGATTTTGATTTGGTCCTGGAGGGCTGAAACATTTCTGGTTTTGTGTGCGTGTGTGCGTATCAGGTGCACGCACACACATACACACACAGAAGCCAGTATCGCAGAGGAGAGGACATAACGACATTAGTCATCCAGGCTGCCTGGAGAACCACATGCTAATGTGTCATTTAAGCGCTGTAGGGAGGCGGAGGATTAAGAGATCATGCCACCCAAAGTAAAAAGAGAGAGCAGAATCAGAGGATGTTCAGAGAGAGAGGGAGCTTCTCACTTAGACACCTGTGACTTAAAGGGGCAATCTGGGATTCCAACGACGACAAAGAGTCAATAGCTATACGGCTATTCATTTAAATGAAGTCCAAAAATAGTTTTTCCAACACTCGATTTCACTGTGAATTAGGACCTGTGTGTGTGATATGAGTTTCACACTAGGAGAAATGAGATGAGCAAAGACGAAAAGATAAGAGAGGAGACACTCATAAACCATTGTGTTGTATTGCATTGTCATAACACACATCATGGCGGAAGAGTGTACTATCAAAGCCATGACTTTGTATTCAAAGTCAGAACCCCTGTCCGTGCGTTTGTGTTTTTTTCTTTCTCCCAAGAATTGATAATCGCCCTGGCCTAGTTGCCAGCTAGAGCTCTTCCAAATCTGCATTACGTAGATTATGAAACGGGGAAACACAGCGGCCGGGATTCTAACCAGGGAGGGGAAAAAAAACGTCAATCACACTAAACCTGTTATAAGCAGGCTCGCTCGGGCTCCTAGTAGAATGCTGGATAAAATCAGTAAAATCGGGTTACCATTTGAGGCACCCAATTCTCTCCCCCGCAAAACCCCACTGAATACCTCAGAGCTGAATATGTATCCTATAGTACACCACTTATAGATGTGTATCTGCGTTTCATGTCTAGTTGGGTCACGTCAACACATTGTGCCATATACACTGGTGCAAACTGTTATTACTAACACTGCCATGCATAATCAGAAGCTTGTCGGATCCAACCTTCATACACATGGTAGTTAAGTTAAATCAACGCATTGTGCCATATACCCTAGTGCTAACTGTTATTACCACCATTACAATGTACATTATAGTCTTCGTAATTGTTACAATTATATAAATATAGCTATGTCACGTCAATACATACCATACACCCTAGTCACCAGAGCCTAGTGCTATAACTAGCTAATATGAAATTTTACTGTCGTTCACATCATTACATTGTATATCATTATACATATATTTGCCCGAACTCCCTCACATCAAGCCATGGAGAATGTATTGCTCGTAATAAAATTGTTGTCAAAACGTCATCGAAATGTTCTCTCGACGTTGGCCCTACGACGATGAGTCATAGGTTGCAGTGGTTGAATCCTATGCCTCATGTTTCCTCACGGCCAGGTCACAGCTGTGGTCTCCCGGGTGTGTGTGTGTGTGTGTGTGTGTGTGTGTGTGTGTGTGTGTGTGTGTGTGCCCACCCAGGCTGTGCCCACACACCTTCCCACACAGGTCCATTATCCACCTTGACAACACAATAGGGAACAGCAACAAACAACCCCCCCCATCCATCACTATTCATCCATCCATCACTATTCATCCATCCATCACTATTCATCCATCCATCACTATTCATCCATCCATCACTATTCATCCATCCATCCGCCACACGCGGCATCATGCGTGTATTTCGCGACACAGACCACATAGCGGAGTATGCATGTTGGGGTTTCGTGGTTTCACTTCTATCTCCCCAACGTGTTGTCAATGGCTCCCATTCACAGACCGTAAGGGTCTCCCATCTGCTCATTGTTTCCCCGATTCATTCTCTAAGGGGACTCTTTCCCTCCATTCATTTTCTCTGGTTCTGGGTGGCGTCGTGGCGGTAAGCTCATACTCCTCTCTAGGTACGGCGGCGGTTGGATAATGTAAGCGGTAATGGCCAAGTGACTCCAGCTCACCCAGGAGACTGGCTGGCTGGATGGATGGATGGATGGTAGAGACTAAGAGTGCTCGACGTGCAACAGCTGGGACCAACATGCGGTTCCTTCGCCTCTCACTCAGTCCCCGCTCCAATCACTCATGTATTGTAGTGCACTCAGCGCAAATTGCTTTGCCGTGCTCCGCCGTGCACCGTTCCCTCCTCCCTTCCCCACTCCCTACCCACTAATAGCGGAATAAGACGTGCAATTCTCGGGCCGAGGCAGACAGAAAATGATATGGATGTCTAGTGCAATGTGAGAGAGCAGGGAAAGGGATGATGAAGGGATCTGCGTACAATAAGGGGGAATGCTGGAGGCAGACAGCCAAAGAAAGAGAGAGAGAAAGAGAGGTAGAGCAGAAAGAGAGAATGATAGAGAGATAGAAAGAGAATTGAAAGATACCCTGTCTATTGGAGAGAGAGATATAATAATAATATGGTCAGACAACAAAAGAAGAGAGGGGAGAGAGCTTTTCTTTTTTGGTTTGGCACAAAGCGGCCGTCTCATTCTCTCAAGATCAATGTGTTAAATGATATCAATTCCGGCTCCTTGTCAATTCAATTAAGGCCCAATGCAAGGAACAATTACTGTCCAGGTTGGTTACACTGACTCCAGGCTTAGAGAAAGAAGAAAAGTGAGAGGGAGGGGAGATAATGGCTCAGCCGGATCCTCAATAAGATAAGTTGAGCTGCTCTACAGCGGTGTGTGTTTGTGTGTGTGTGTGTGTGTGTGTTTGTATGTGCATGTGTATGTGTGTGTGTGTGTGTGTGTGTGTGTGTGTGTGTGTGTGTGTGTGTGTGTGTGTGTGTGTGTGTGTGTGTGTGTGTGTGTGTGTGTGTGTGTGTGTCGGTGGTTCCAGGGATGAGCAGCAACCATTTGACTTGTTCTCATTAAGTGGAGCTTAAAGAGCTACAGCGAAACTGCGACCATCAAACTGGTTTGATTACAGGAAAATAAACCAGGCTCTCCATGCCTCCCCAGTGAGCCTTTTTGAGTGTAGAATGTGGTGAGTTGAGATGAGAAAATATGATTATACTGGGTTTTATCCTGGAATTAACAAACAGATTAACCAGCAGAAAATGAGGTCTTTCGAACTCAGTTTTTCTGATTAGGTATAGGCATATATTCATCAGTGTCATACCTGATACCCTAGACCCTAGACCCACTCCAATATGCTTACCGCCCCAATAGGTCCACAGACGACGCAATCGCAACCACACTGCCCTAACCCATCTGGACAAGATGAATACCTATGTGAGAATGCTGTTCATCGACTACAGCTCTGCATTTAACACCATAGCACCCTCCAAACTCGTCATCAAGCTCGAGACCCTGAGTCTCAACCCCGCCCTGTGCAACTGGGTCCTGGACTTCCTGATGGGCCACCCCCAGGTGGTGAGGGTAGGTAACAACATCTCCACCCCGCTGATCCTCAACACTGGGGCCCCACAAGGGTGAGTTCTCAGCCCTCTTCTGTACTCCCTGTTCACCCACGACTGCGTGGCCACGCTCACCTCCAACTCAATCATCAGGTTTGCAGACGACACTACAGTGGTAGGCTTGATTACCAACAACGACGAGACGGCCTACAGGGAGGAGGTGAGGGCCCTCGGAGTGTGGTGTCAGGAAAATAACCTCACACTCAACGTCAACAAAACAAAGGAGATGATCGTGGACTTCAGGAAACAGCAGAGGGAGCACCCCCCTATCCACATCGACGGGACAGTAATGGAGAGGGTAGAACGTTTTAAGTTCCTCGACGTACACATCAAGGACAAACTGAAATGGTCCAACCACACAGACAGCGTCGGCAACCTCAGGAGGCTGAAGAAATTTGGCTTGTCACCAAAAACACTCACAAACTTTTACAGATGCACAATTGAGAGCATCCTGTCGGGCTGTATCACCGCCTGGTACGGCAACTGAACCGCCCATAACCGTAAGGCTCTCTAGAGGGTAGTGAGGTCTGCACAACGCATCACCGGGGGCATACCGCCTGCCCTCCAGGACACCTACACCACCCGATGTCACAGGAAGGCCAAAAAGATCATCAAGGACAACAACCACCCGAGCCACTGCCTGTTCACCCCGCTATCATCCAGAAGGTGAGGTCAGTACAGGTGCATCAAAGCAGGGACCAAGAGACTGAAAAACATCTTCTATCTCAAGGCCATCAGACTGTTAAACACACACACACACACACACACACTTTGTTTCCACTTCACTACATTGCAAAAGCATATGCCTTGGCTCGCCTGGTTTGTCTCAGTGTCTGCTGTTTACATGGCCAGTAATGGTATCACATAGCCGTGATGTTTTTAAATGGGTTCTCCTGCCATTCTGGTTTAGTGTAGCTCCCATAGCTGTGCGTCTGAGGAGGAGCAAGCCTTCTAACAGGCTTTATGCATACTCTTTCAATTACACACACACATGCAGGCGCACGCACGCACACACACGCGCATGCACACGCACACACACACACACACACACACACACACACACACACACACACACACACACACACACACACACACACACACACACACACACACACACACACACACACACACACACACACAAATGCACACACAGGCACACACACTTTGGAGCTGCTCTGTGCTATCTGATGGTATTATGGTCTGTGGCCAAGGGACAATCAGTGGACAAATAAAAGAGTGGGAATCCTAAGCTAATCATAAGCTATATAGAGGACATGTGCAGAATGCGTGGATTCATGTACATGTGTGATGCGCATAATGGTCAGACATGCTATTTTTTTAATTATTATTATATCCCAGAAAGATTTCTGGAAACCAGAATCGTGCAACCAGGGATTTCTGGAAAACGTGGGAACTATGGAAAAGTTACTGGAATTTTGCAAACGTCAGCATGCATGCACCAAATTGCTGATGCAAAAAGTTAAGTGAAATCTGAGTGGAGGAAGTAACTGGGTTCACCTACCAGTTCCGGAACCCTCTCTTACATTAAGAGCATCACTTAAGCAATACTGACAGCTCTGTGTTCTTGTGGCATAGCACTATAACAATGGGGTCAAAGAGCAATTGTACCTAAAAAAATAAAAATACAATTCTGTTATATCCAACATGGGGAAGATATATTCAATTTGACTGCTTAAAGGGGCCATCAGATCTGGTGTTGGTACATCCACTTTTGTACTCATAATTTGATGATATGAACCCATTGGCTCTTGAAGAATATAACGTATAAATGCCTCATGAACTTAGTTCAACTGTCGTACCCCATCAGAACCTAAAATACAAGCTTGCTTTCACAGTACATTGTTGTTTGTAAACAGAGAAAAGATAAACACACACTGTATAGCCTCAAAACATGTTTAAAATGGATGGTCGGTCATTGCATCCATAGCTCTGCCTATGAATTTGAGAGTGGGTACATTTATCCAGCCCCATCTGTCAGGTTGTGACCGAACTAAGGGGCAGGGGAGTACACTTTGTTAGTGTTTCTACTGCTGATTGCCTCTTTAACTGATGTATCCTTACTTGATGAGTCGTTCCTGAAAACACACTAAATCCTTCGCTGAGCAGACATAATGTAACAGGCTGCAAAGGTTTAAAAATAGAAGGCAAAAGAGGGTCGGAGGGGAGAGGGAAACAAACAGATAATATTAAGTGTGTTGGGCTGAGGGCCAAGGTCTGCAGTACGGAGGGAGGGAGAAGGACGAGGAGGAGGAGAAGGAGGAAGGCGTTGAGGGGGTGAGGACTGGCTATCAGGCTGACACAAACCCCCTCCAATTCCCACTGCAGGAGAGGCAGCGAGACAAGAGCTCCGGCGCTGCCTGCAGTCTGCATGCTCCGAATGGCAAGTGATTCGGGAGGGAAAGGAGGGAGTGGAGAGAGAGAGGGCGTGTGCGAGAGGCAGAGTGGGTTGGAGACCAGAGAGGGTGAGAGAGAGAGAGAGAGAGAGAGAGAGAGAGAGAGAGAGAAGCGAGAGGGGGGGGTGACACTCCTCTCAGCAGTGAGGGAGAGAGAAGGGGGAAAAAATGAGGGAGGAAAACACAGAAGAGAGAGAGAGGGGGAAAGTCCCAACATCACTGACGCACACTGTTTCAACGAAGGGCCAGTAGACGCCTATTTATCAAGCACAACGAGGGGCTATTTCTGTCTCTCCGGTGTGTAGCACCAGCACCACACGACCGACAAACACAGAAATAAACAGGAAGAAGAACAACAAGCAGTTCTCATGAACACATTGTGATTGGTAACAAGCAGCAGCAGTACGAAACATGACTTTCTCCCATTAACACCTCTCTTTATTTTCCCTAAGGCACCAAAGTGGTTGAATCTCAGTAAACAGTGCTGCTAAGCTGTGTGTGTGTGTGTGTGTGTGTGTGTGTGTGCGTGCGTGCGTGCGTGCGTGTGTGTGTGCACGCTTGCCCACGTATGAGTGCGTATGACTTCACATCTGTACGTCTGCCCGGAGCTTGCTAAGAAATGTTCTGTTTTCCCTGTGAAACCCCTGCATCGCTTACTGTGTACCTGAGTGGGATGCAGACCAGATAGACAGCAACTTCTGCAGCCCCAGTCAGACACAGACCAAACCTGGGCAGTGAAAAAGTTAGGCACAAATATCATACCCCCAAAAATGCGAACCTCCCTTGTTATTTTAATGGTGAGATGTTAGCATGTCTCGAAGGTATGATATAAAATGCTAACCTCCCTTGTTATTTTAATGGTGAGATGTTAGCATGTCTCGAAGGTATGATATAAAATGCTAGCCTCCCATGTTATTGTAATGGTGAGAGGTTAGCATGTCTTGGGGGTGTGATATTTGTGTAACTTTCTCACTCATCATTATTCACGATTCATTCAGGATTATCCGTAATCATGGTAGCGTCGACATTCATGTAGAAGTGTTCAGAAACATATTATATTCTTATTTACAATACAAATTACTCCAGAATTACACAATACATTATTTACCATTAATTGGGCACAAAATAATCTGAAACATTTACATTTACATTTAAGTCATTTAGCAGACGCTCTTATCCAGAGCGACTTACAAATTGGTGCTTTCACCTTATGACATCCAGTGGAACAGCCACTTTACAATAGTGCATCTAGGTCTTTTAAGGGGGGGGGAGGGAGGGGGGGGGGGAGAAGGATTACTTTATCCTATCCTAGGTATTCCTTAAAGAGGTGGGGTTTCAGGTGTCTCCGGAAGGTGGTGATTGACTCCGCTGTCCTGGCGTCGTGAGGGAGTTTGTTCCACCATTGGGGGGCCAAAATAAACCGCAAATGCATCCAACAAGTATGTCGAGTCACAAACTTGATGTAGTCATTGCGTGCTATGCATATGGGACCAACTACTTAACTTTTTACTACTTGAATACACATACTGTACAAGTGGATTTGTCAAAACACTTTTGGTCCCCTAAAATTGGAGGGGACTATGATCAAAAATTGCTGTAATTTCTAAACGGTTCAGCTGATATAAATGAAAATACCCTCAAATTAAAGCTGACTGTCTGCACTTCAGCCTCATAGTCATTGTTGGATTTAAGAGCCAACAGAATTAAAAATGCTTCACTGTCCCAATAATTACAGAGGCCACTATAGTGCACTACCTTTGACCAGACCCACACACACACACACACACACACACACACACACACACACACACACACACACACACACACACACACACACACACACACACACACACACACACACACACACACACACACACACACACACACACACACACACACACAACTTAACTGCTGTGGGTCAGGAGGATGTGTGTCTGTAACCCTACCCACCCCAATCCCACTCACTTCCCCTCTCCATGGCAGTGCCTGTTGACACATTGCTCACTGTCTCCTGGTCTGCCTCCCCACCTCCCCACAGGTCGAGTCATGGTGACCCCCAGTCTAAGTGATACTGCACAGCCAGGCCACAGCCAGGATTAAAACTGAGCAAATTGGCACCAGCTAGAGCCCCGGAGGGGGAATTGATATCACACTATCACACTCTTCTGCCTGTTTCTCATTTTTCTCCAAACATATTTGAAGTCTTTCGCAATCCACTTCTCACCAAGTGGAAATGTTTTCTGGGCCCCGTTTGGTATGTTTTTTAACTCGGTGTCTGTGTAAGCCACGATCAGACTGTTCCGCTCTGGTTTTGCGAAACTACTCTGGAGGTTGTCCCGGTGCATGTTTGAACGCACACACTCGTGTGCTAACAAGTTCAACCTTCTATTTCCATGGAACTCACAGAGGGCAACTAGTGCTGCCACGCCGTTCCCTCTCAAAAGGCCTGACATGGACTGGGAAAAAATTTGGATATTGAAAAAACGTCCCGACTTTTGACCGTGTGTAAAGGTCGGGTGGTGTGTTTGTCGTGTGAAGGTAAGAGAGAGGAGAGGTGAGAATCTCTTTCTTCCCATTTGTGTTCTATTTATTGAAAGTAATATCAGTAATATCCTTTCAAAGACGACTCTCTGCCCGTGGTTACACTACAAAATCAAATGTATGTGGACACTTGCTCATCGAACATCTCAATCCAAAATCATGGGCATTCATATGTTGTTCCCCCCCTTTGCTGATATAACAGCCTCCACTCTTCTATGAAGGCTTTCCACTAGATGTTGGAACATTGCTGTGAGGACTTGCTTCCGTTCAGCTTTAATGCTATTGTCGTGTCTTTTTTCTTCTAAGAGGAAAAATAAACAACTCATAGATGGATGAGGATGAATTATGTATAACCAACAGCCAAATCATACAACTTTGATTTCTCGGAGCAAAAAGAAACGTGCTTTCTCTTTCTCGCTGATACACAAGTTTAGGACAGATTTGGAATATGTTAGCATTAGCGAGGTCAGGCACTGATGTTAGGCCTGGCGTAAGCCAGTGTTCCAATTCATCGCAAAGGTGTTTGATGGGGTTGAGGTCAGGGCTCTGTACATGCCAGTCAATTTCTTCCACACGATCTCGACAAAGCATTTCTGCATGGACCTCGCTTTGTGCACGGGGGCATTGTCATGCTGAAACAGGAAAGGGCCATACCCAAACTGTTGCCACAAAGTTGGAAGCACAGAATCGTCTAGAACGTCATTGTATGCTCTAGCGTTAATATTTCCAAACTAGAAAAACAGCCCCAGACCATTATACCTCCTTTACAAAACTTTACAGTTGGCAATATGCATGCAGGCCAGTAGCATTCTCCTACCGTCCACCAAACCTATATTCGTCCATCGGACTGCCAGATGGTGAAGAATGATTCATCACTCCAGAGAACAAATTTCCACTGCTTCAGAGTCCAATGGCGGTGAGCTTTACACCACTCCAGCCGACGCTTGGCATTGCGCATGGTGATCTTAGGTTTCTGTGTGGCTGCTCGGCCATGGAAACCCATTTCATGAAGCTCCCGACAAACAGGTCTTACGCTGACGTTGCTTCCAGAAGCAGTTCGGAACTCGGTAGTGAGTGTTGTAACCGAGGACAAATTAGTTTTACACGCTACGTGCTTCAGCACTCGTCGGTCCTGTTCTGTGGGCTTGTGTGGCCTAACACTTTGTGGTTTAGCTGTTGTTGCTCCTAGAAGTTTCCCCTTCACAATAACAGCACTTATAGTTGCCCGGGGCAGCTCTAGCAGAAATTTGACGAACTGACCTGTTGGAAAGATCATAGGGAAAAGATCCTGGCATCCTATGACGTTGAAAGTCACTGAGCTCTTCAGTAAGGCCATTTTACTGCCAATGTTTGTCTATGGAGATTGCATGTAATGTATTTCACTGGAGAAATTATCCGAGCAACCGAAACAGCGCCCCCCATGTCTCTGTATGTATAAGCCATCTATCTGATGCTGTCTGGTCAAAAAGAGTATGACATTGTTGCTGCCTGTAGCATTAAATGCAAGGGCAGCCAGCGAGCATTAATTAAAAAAAATATATAAAATAGCCAATCGCATTGAGCTAAACTGAGTGAGCTCAACTGTGAATGGTACTGGTGCACCAGAAAAAGTGTCAAGGGAAGCCAGTTTTGATTTGGCTTCAATCACATCCCATCGAGAGCAAAATGTCATTGACAGAAACAACTTGAATTATTGCATCTCGTTGTGTTGTTGTCCTCTGGTGGCTAACTAGCTAGCTAAAATTGTCCCTTTCTTAAATTAGCCATGTATGGAGATAGGGATTTGGAATCGTGGTTATACTTAATGATTATAACGTTGATTCTGATCCAACCATAAATTCATACGTTGTATCCCTTGGCCTGAGAGGATAGGAGTTCAATATGTAGCTAGATGTAGAAGGCTAACGTTAACTAGGTAGCTAATCATTGCCCATGAGAAGAAGTTAGGCTAGCGAGCAAGCATTTTAGCAAGGTACCCGAGGAAAACAAAAAATAAAAAGCGTGTAGACCATTTCGTCAACATGAAAGAGAGGACGATGACATTGTCCTTTCTCTACAAGTAGGGTGAATCAGCATGTTGTTTTCTACGAGTACGGTATACATGCACACTAGGTCGCAATTGTAAATGAGAACTTTTTCTCAACTTGCCCACCTGGTTAAATAAAGGTGAAATAAAAAAACACGCACACACACGCACGCACGCACGCACGCACACACACGCACACACACACACACACACACACACACACACACACACAGATATCAGCACCATGGACAGCCACATCATTATTTACCTTACGTTGATTGAACTAAATTGTTCATGGTATCTTTTAGTGGTCGCTGCATTCGACTAAGGATAGCTGAGTTGATGTTGAAATGTTGAAGTTTAAAGAGTGCTGGAATAGTGGAGGCAGCTCCTGTTTTGCGACTTGCGGTAACTCTCCGTGGTTCTAGATGAATAGCTGTTTAGTAGTAGTCAGAAACATTAACCTGCCTGACCATGCTGTAGGTCATGGAAGTGTCTGTTACATGCAATATACTGTGTGGACTTCACCGGACAGGTTGCAATATGGCTTTTCCATATTCTTTTTTCTTGGAGTATTCTTTTTTTTTTTAAACAGGCTCTTGACTGCATACAAAAAAACAATCCAGCCTCGAAAATTGAGAGACAACCTCTCGGATTCTGAGGAAAGTCGATAAAAGCCTGCATCACACTTTCTCCAGGCTTCACTCGACGTCTATTGTATGAATAATCAAACGTGTGACGTGTTAGCCTTCAACCAACTTTTCACAAAGCGCCGCTTCACCAGCAAAGAATATCATCAATAATGTGTCACCTAAAAAGGACTGCACTTTCCTCCATAAAGTACACATAACAGTGGTGCTACAAGGATGTCTACAAAGCTTTCCAGAAGTTAAATCCCTTGATAACCTTGAGTACTACCCAAATACTGTATCTTGCTGATGTACACACACTGTCGGAGGATGATGAGATCATCAGCAGGTCCCATGTTGGCCTGGCCAGCAGCACCAGCTGCTACAGCCTGGAAAACAGCTGGAGAAGGCAGGCCTCCGACCAGCATGGCAGAGCCCTACGAGGAACCTACTGCGAAGTAGTCAGGGTTGCCCCAGGGATGCCTCCTGTGCCCGTTACACTTCATGAGGGTCTGACAGGGTCAGGGCTTCACTCTGGAAGATACAGTACAGTCTTAATTATCCAGGGCCCCCACCCGAAATGGAAGGAGTGAAAGACTGGGCCCTGATAGAGGTGAGGCTCTGCTGAGAAGTATTGTGTACGAGCACAGACCATTGCTAATCCTGCTGTTGAAGCTGGTATGTTATTCGCAAATGTTAGCGCTAATGCTAACTAACACTTTCATATACACCACATTACTGCTTCCAATATTGCTGAATTGACAGCTGGAGCTATGCTATGCTTCACCACTAACACAATCGCTAACTTTCAAAAATGGTATTGCTAATATTTCAGATTGCAGCAGAGAGAGAGAGAGAGAGAGAGAGAGAGAGAAGAAGACAGAATAGCATTGGCAGAACTAATTCTGAGCTAATTTTATTGCTCACCATTGATTTGCCTCTAAATGGTAGAGGAGGATGCTTAATTCTGAATATTAAACAGAGCCGAGGTAAACAGCAACAAGGAAAAGAACGTGAAAATACGCTCCACTTGTCATTGTTTGGCACCAGAAAAGGAAAGAGGCTTTCTCTCTGTGTGCCTGCAGAGGGAAGCGGAAAAGAGAAGAAGCATGGGGCTGAGGATTTATTTGGTCTTGTCAGAGGGAATTTACCTTTTGCTGATGGGTGCTAAATCAGACAGGCCCAAGGAAAGCAACGTGGTTTTTACTCAATGGACTATAACGGGGATTTTTCTATTTACGGTGTCTTTATGAACTAATATGTCAAACTCTTACCTGGCGGCAAAACTTCTTGAACAATCCCAACGGGTTGCGGTTTTGCCCAGTTTTACCAACTGCGTAGCATTATTAACATTTACATTTACATTTAAGTCATTTAGCAGACGCTCTTATCCAGAGCGACTTACAAATTGGTGCGTTCACCTTAAGACATCCAGTGGAACAGCCACTTTACAATAGTGCATCTAAATCTTTTAAGGGGGGGGGGGGGGGGTGAGAAGGATTACTTTATCCTATCCTAGGTATTCCTGAAAGAGGTGGAGTTTCAGGTGTCTCCGGAAGGTGGTGATTGACTCCGCTGTCCTGGCGTCGTGAGGGAGTTTGTTCCACCATTGGGGGGCCAGAGCAGCGAACAGTTTTGACTGGGCTGCGCGGGAACTGTACTTCCTCAGTGGTAGGGAGGCGAGCAGGCCAGAGGTGGATGAACGCAGTGCCCTTGTTTGGGTGTAGGGCCTGATCAGAGCCTGGAGGTACTGAGGTGCCTTAATTAATTAATTAAGTATGGTTAAGCATGGGACAATGGGATAATACAGTGGTTTTGGACAATGGCAAATCGATATCATGACATTACATCCACCCCTGCAACATGGTATCATTGGTACGCATCACATCATAATCATTTTATAAAAGATGACGGAGATGAAAATTGGTAAGAGCATTACAGTCGACTCTGACATGGACTCAAGCTCTGACATTGTCTGTGCTCGAAGCCCAGTTATTACCAGTACTCCTCTTCGTTTTGCCATTACCTCCATATAAGTACATATTAGAACATTAGGATCCTAGCAACATGTCTAAAAACCATCCGCTACGGTAAAGGAACATGTTGATCAAATAGCTCATCAAATATAAATATAAAGTATTGTGTAAACCAGTGCATTTCTAGACACAGTGCCTTCGGAAAGTATACTTTTTCATATTTTGTTACATTACAGCCTTATTCTGAAATGTATTTCATTTTTTGGGGGATTCCTCATAAATCTACACACAATGGCCAAAACAAGTTAATTAGTTTAAAAACGGAAATTAAAAAACGGAAATATTACATTTACATAAGTATCCATACCCTTTACTCAATACTTTGTTGAAGCACCTTTGGTAGCGACGACAGCATCGAGTCTTCTTGGGTAAGACGCTACAAGCTTGGGACACCTGTTTTATGGGTTTCTCCCACTCTTCTCTGAAGATCCTCTTAAGCTCTGTCAGGTTGGATGTGGAGCATCGCTGCACAGCTATTTTCAGGTCCCTCCAGAGATGTTCGATCAGGTTCAAGTACAAGCTCTGGCTGGGCCACTCAAGGACATTCAGAGACTTGTCCCGTAGACACTCCTGCTTTGTCATGGCTGTGCGTTTAGGGTCGTTGTCCTGTTGGAAGGTGAACCTACACCCCAGTCTGAGGTCCTGAGTGCTCTGGAGCAGGTTTTCATCCAGGATCTCTCTGTACTTTGCTCTGTTCATCTTTACCTCGATTCTGACTAGTCTCCCAGTCCCTGCCGCTGAAAAGCATCCCCACAGCATAATGCTGCTACCACTATGCACCACCATAGGGATGGCGCCAGGTTTCCTCTAGACATGATGCTTCGCATTCAGGTCAACATGTTAAATCTTGGTTACATCATTTACATTACATTTAAGTCATTTAGCAGACGCTCTTATCCAGAGCGACTTACAAATTGGTGCATTCACCCACATCAGACCAGATAATCTTGTTTCTCATGGTCTGAGAGTCTTTAGGTGTCTTTTAGCAAATTATTGTATTTTACTGAAGAGTCACTTCCGTCTGGCCACCTGGTTGGTGGAGTGGTTTTGAGATGATTGTCCATCTGGAAAGTTGTCCCATCTCCACAGAGGAACTCTAGAGCTCTATCAGAGTGACCATCAGGTTCTTTGTCACCCTACTGACTAAAGTCCTTCTCCCCGATCGTTCTGCTCTAAGAAGAGTCTTGGTGGTGCCAAACTTCTTCCATTTAAGAAGGATGGAAGCACTGTGTTCTTGGGGACCTTCAATGCTGCAGAAATGTGTTGGTACCCTTCCCCAGATCTGTGCCTCGACACAATCCTGTCTCAGAGCTCAACAGAAAATTCCTTCGACCTCATGGCTTGGTTTTTGCTGTGACATGCACTGCCAACTGTGGGACCTTTTATAAGCAGTTGTGTGCCTTTCCAAATCATGTCCAATCAATTGAATTTACCACATGTGGACTCCAAACAAGTTATAGAATCAATGGAAACATTGATTTTGAGTCTCATAGCAAAGGGTCTGAATACTTATGTAAATAAGGTATTTCTGTTTTCTATTTTAAATACATTTGGTAAAATTTCTAAAAACCTGTTTTCACTTTGTCATTATGGGGTATTGTGTGTAGATTGCTGAGGATTTTTATTTTTTATTTAAACCATTTTAGAATAAGGCTGAAACATAGCATAACATAACTGTATTAATAAATACATTTATAAAATAAAATCATCGAAATTAATAGGATCTCTCTCTCTCTCTCTGACGCTCTAATAAGTATTTACAAATCAACACAAAGCACATAATTGAGAAACATACAAGTGTTGGAAATCTAAAGGGAGCTCTCTCTCTATCCACCACTTTCTCTCTATGTCTTCTCTGACATATCTCAAGTGCCAGATGTCACCGTTTGGCTGTTGTCAGTGTCATTTTATCAAGTGCCAATCACATTTTTGATCTATACTCATCCCTCGAATGCCCTCTATGTAAAGCGACTGAAGTTGAAAACACTGCAATTTGAATCTGTTTCTTCCGCAACAGCAGCTATCATCAAACAGCTCTCTTTTCCCCAGTGTCCCCTTTGCTGTTCCTGTTGATTTTCCATGACATGACGAGACTCTCGAATGAAGTGTGACTCGGGCTGAATGATTCATGGTGGGGGGGGGGGGGGAAACATAAAAAGAAACGACTTCAAAGACAAACAAAATTCCTTGGCACCCAGAGGCAAACTATATCTCACACACCCAAGGCTTTTAACACATTCAAAATGAGATGAATACTAAACGTATGAAAGGGGTCAAGAAAGACAGCCTTCCCTTTTCCTGTGACCTTCACGCCAAGCCGTTGCCCTGACAACGGGCAAGCCCATTCCAAAAAATGAAAACAAAAACCAAACATACAGGAGTACGAGTGTGACAAAATGATTGCATCAACTAGGTGAGAAACGACATTGTTGTGGAGGCAAATCGACGCCATGTGTGCTACACTGTCATTGGCTGACACATTAAGGGGGAAGTGTTCGTGCTCTCATTGACATTTCCATGGATCGAACATTTTCAATCTCGACCTTCAGCTGTACCTATAAAAATATAATTCACTCTGCCTTGTATTTGACAAAGAACTAGTCATTTTGAGGCAGAGTACTGTAGTAGCTAAATGCTTCTTTAAAACCCTGTATATTTTATTCTGTACCTGTTGGGAAGTGAACCCCAACACGTCAACCATGATATATTAATATAATAGCAATACTATTTTGCTTAAATGTATGCCAATCATCCAACGCAACTTGCATAAAGGTGGCTCCAGCGGGAGTCAAACCGACGATCCTGGCATTGCTAACACCATGCTCTTTGAACTGAGTCACTCGGGACCACTGTGCGTGTGTGTGTACCTGTTGAGCAGTGAACCCCAACACATGCACAACTATATCGTCTTGTTCCCAGCCTATTGCCATGTTCCCAGGCCATTACAGCACTAATGACAGCGCTGTAGCCTAACAAGCAATGCTGGACATTGGGCCTATATACGGCAATACACTCTTCACGCTTCTACCGCCACACAATCACACACACATACACACACTCACACACACATACACACAATCACACACACACACACACACAATCACACACACAGGAGTGCAGGGTTGTGTCTATACTACTCTATAGTACTGTAAAGAGAGCAGTAGGTCTGAAGCCAATGTCACAGGGGAGCAGGTCATCAGCTCCATATGTGCTCTTTGCACACACACACACACGCACACACAGACCAATGGCATTATTAACCCCTGAAAGCCAAGACACAATGGCCAGCTCTCCTTGCCAACGGTGAGCCTGGGGACACAAGAGCCACACAGCCAGAGCACAGTACACACGGTACACGTACATGTCGCGTGCGGCCTGCGATGTGAACAACGCAAGACCTGATAGAGGCCTTAGGGTCAAAACACTGTCAACATGTCAAATGAAAGTCAGGGGAGCAAAAGGAGCATAGATTACAGTTTGCATCGTCTGATCGACCGTCTGTGTTCGCATTGAACAATGTAAGACGCATACCGGAAGAGAGATAAACCAGGGCCCTTATTGATATAGCGTTTTTTTATGAACTGTGCTGGGTCTAGGATCAGGTCTCGCTGTCCTTGTAGTCTTACCCGTTATGATTTAGAGGACAAAACTGATCATAGATCAGCATGCCTACTCTGAGAAGATTTATGAATACGGGCCCAGATCATTTGCTGAGAAAGGCAGGTAGCCTAGCGGTGAAGAACATTGAGCCAGTAACTGAAAGATCACTAGTTTGAATCCAGAGCCAACTAGGTGAGACATCTATGTGCCCTTGAGCAAGGCACTTAACCCTAGTTGCTCTGTATAGGAGTGTCTGCTAAAATGTAAATTAGGGGAGCTCTGGCAGGCATGGAATGGTTGGAGTTGTGCAGTGACTGGGAGGGGTACATTTTGGGTGGCAGAGAGTGCAATGCTCTTCCTCCCTCTTTTCTGGGCGAACTGGGCCATCAGAGCTTTCAAAGAGGTACGCAAGGAGGAGCACAGACTGAGGGGAGAGGGTGGTCCAAAAAGAAAGGTGTGCCTGGCTACTCACACAGTGGGGGGTGGGAAGGTGGTGAGAGGGGTAGTCTCACTCATCTGACAGGCAGACCAAAGTTCCCCTTGGTCGACTGGCGCGAGGCACCAAGGACAGCAGCACAGACTGCGTCCCAAATGGCACCCTATTCCCAGCCAAAAGTAGTGCATTATATAGGGAATAAGGTGCCTTTGGATACAAACACAGTGTTTGATGTGGGGTTTTTTCTGATGCCGGTGCTATTATAGCCTAGCGCGTCGCTGGGATGCAGACACACACAGACACTCACAACAAGCAGAGGGACACATTCATTCATATACACTGACTCACACACATACACAGACAAAGGGACACATACACACACACTTACAAACAGGAAGACATTTGCATAAAACAGATAGAACATCCACATTTAGGATGCTAGACCACAAGGCACTGAAAAGAGAACAGCCACAGACCCACACAAAATAACACATGGGCTTCCCCTCCACTGGTGTAACTCAGGGACCCCCCCCCCCCCGCAAGGTCGGAGTTCGGGCCCCCCGGAGATTGCTTTATTATGCAGCGTAGCCTACTATCTATAGCTATATACCATATTTAGTTGCTATTTCTAAACTTTATTTCAAATGAAAATGATACACGAAATAGCCTAACAACGTAGAGGCCCATAGTAGCTACAGTATGCGACGCGTCGCACAGCATTTCTGTGTGCCAATGTTTCCCCCGCGGCCTGTGGGTCCAGGTTGCAGGCCGACTATTTTCGTTACGGAGTATTGCTGAGCCATTTTTGTGCCTTATATGTCCATTGCACAGCACACAATTTAAACTACGTCTCGAATGATGTGTGCCGATATACACTCGAGATAAAAGGACTGTTGATATTGCAACCACACAACTCAAACACCAGTTCACCGGTATGCACAACATCGCAAACCACTAAAGATGATCGTCTGTTCGTGTCTGCCAATTGATTGGGTGTCCATTCTCCAGACGACCTGTCCCCAGTGCTTCCTGTACACTTCCTCTCTTTCCATAACGCGTTGGAGCCGGCAATTGAGGAGAATGAGACGGCTCAATTAAAGACGTTTCAGAACTGCTGTGTTTGAAGTACCACACCCTTCTGCACAGTTTCCCTGATGTTGCTACAGCAATCATGCTATCTATTTTTTTACCATCCATATAACTGTCGCTTCTGGAGAAATTGTTTTCTAAACTAAAACTCATAAAGAACTACCTGAGAAGCATTAGGCTCTTTTGAACCCCCTGAGTTAACTCCACTCATTACACTGGTGCCGTTGTAGCCTTGACTATGGCATTTGTTTTCGGCGATATCCCCTTACTCACTGAACCCAAGAAACAAACACTTTAGCTTCCTCGTAGATATGGAAATGTAAAAGGTTGATGAATGACTCTTTGGAGGGTTACTGTCAAATCGATATATTACATTTAATGACAGGTGCATGGGGCCCCCAGAACTTGTGGTATCTCACATGGGCTCTTTAAACACAAGTTACCCTCAATGATGACTTAATCATGGCCTTTCACTGTTGCTAATTAGGCTACTGACAAAATAAATCTTCTCATCTTAGTCATTTCCTGCATCATGAATGCATCAATGCATCATGGATTGAATAAACTGTATTGATCTGCAGAGGGGAAACAGTATTGGTCTTTGTTATCATGGATGGTGAACCGGGAGGTGTTGACCTGCGGCGACAGGCTTGTTCCTGTCGTGACATGCTCTGGTTGCCGCAGAGGCTCCCGCGTTCCCGGTGTTTTTGTTATCCAATAAGAAAATGTTATTAAAATCTTACAAATCCTCATATTTCACAATAAGCAACCAAAGGAGGGCCTACAACAAGCGGTAGAAACTCCTCACCCATCCAGCCCAGAGCTGACCAACTGTAGCCTATAACTGGGAGCTGTGAATGGAATTGCCATCTGCTGGAGGTTACCCACCATTGCAGCCCCCCCCCTCTCCCCGCATACTGCAGCCTCTTTCTGGGTAGCTCTGTGCCACTGACCCCCTTCCCCACCCGTCCTTCTCCTGCCTGTCCACATTATCTCAGCAGAGGGCCAATTAGCCATCATCATCTGGCCTGTTTTGTCGAGGCGCGTCAGGAAGCCGAACTCCCTCTGATCCAATAGTGGATTGAAATAATGGATCTGTAATCAGGAGACTGTTAATTACGAGTCTCTGGCGAACCTTCTGTCAACTCAATCTGATGACGAGACAGGCCGAGGCAGACCCCTCTATCAACGAAATGTGATGCTGACAAGGCGGAGGCAGAATGAGAGACAAACAGGGAGGACAGTGTGGGTGGACTAAGTGACTAAGTGAAGGGAGGATGGGAAGAGGGGGATATGCATGGGAATCATGCCTGTGTGTGTCGCTTTAATGATGTGTCGTGTTAATCATTGAGTGTGTGTGTGTGTGTGTGTGTGTGTGTGTGTGTGTGTGTGTGTGTGTGTGTGTGTGTGTGTGTGTGTGTGTGTGTGTGTGTGTGTGTGTGTGTGTGTGTGCGTGTGTGCGTGAGTGCGTGTGCGTGTGTGTGTGTGTGAACATGTGTGTGAAGCCCATCTACATACAATTTCTACAACTTCGATAGTTTGTCTAGTCCACACTTTTCCAGATAAGGGATTTCAAATGATGCTCTTTGATTCTCAAATACATTGTCCCACTGACAATTGCCACGTTCCATCACACTGGAGAGAACATAATTGGGGGAGTATAATTGGGAGATGTGTATTCGACAGAAATGCTTCGCTGGGTTGACTAGAGCGTTGAGGACAAAACTCTTCCACCGCCATGTAAGAGCTACTGCCACGAGGACAAGTTCACTGTCAATACTGTTTTCACTAATGAAAAGTCACAGCAAGCAGATCTGATGGCACAAATGGCATCGTATCCCTCAATGCCACATTTGGGAACCAAAAATTAAGAGTACAGATTAACGTTTTTGGAAATATATGTATTGGTTCTCTTAATTTTGATAAGAGAGATGAAAATGTAATGAGTTTAATGTTGCCATTAGAAGTTGCCATTAGGGTGGGGTGGGGTCGCCCGAATTGCTGGCAATTTCTGGTCCCAGCTGAAAAATACCTCTGCTCTCAGCTAATAAATGGCAACACTTGCACTGAACAGTTAGAGGCTCGCATAACAATGCTGACATAAATAAATCCTATCAAAGAAAAGGGATGACGCTAGGTCTCAAATGACACCCGATTCCTTATATAGTGTGCTACACACAGTGGAGTAAAAGTAGAGAGGATAGGGTAGAGGTTTCATAGATTTCCACTGATAGCAGACCTCTTCAGACAGTGACACTAACAGAAGAACAGGTGGAGTCAAGTGATCCCTTACTGAGTACGAATGTACTGAGTATTATAAGACACAAGCATACACACACACACACCAAATT
Source organism: Oncorhynchus nerka (assembly GCF_034236695.1). Lineage (NCBI taxonomy): Eukaryota > Metazoa > Chordata > Actinopteri > Salmoniformes > Salmonidae > Oncorhynchus > Oncorhynchus nerka. Next base: position 36,712,937 of record NC_088413.1, on the reverse strand, counting down.
GCACCTCCCTTTACGCATGGACCGAGATACAGAAGAAGGCAGCCTTGGCCGTAGAGCCTTTTGGGTCGGTGGGACTCGAGAGCCAGCCTGAGCCAGCTGTGGCCTCGGACAAGAAATTACTCACTGGAAATGGTTTACTGCCAAGGGCAAGAATCAATAAGAAGTCACACTTCCACCCATTGGGTAAGTAATAGAATAGTGAGGAAAAAGAGGCGGGACAAAAATAACAGGATGCATCTGATGCTGCTATTTGTTGACCCTACTCAGACCCCAGTCAAGAGGCTGTCAACCATGAGGAAAGAGCTACGGGCAGCTAGCTATCCGTGCGAGGGGGGGCGGTTGTGGCTCTGGAACTATTCAAAATCTGACATTGGCCAGGAACATAGCAACATGCTTTTACAGCAGCAGAAACAAATCTGAGACAGCCAACCAATTTACTTTTCAAACAAGATACACCAGACAAGACAAAGTCGATAAGGGGGGGGGGGGATGTTGTGTTCATCAGGGGACTCTAAGAAAGGCAAAGGACAAAGGCATTCAGACGTAGCTGTAAACAAAGCTTAAACGCTGATCTCTCCTCTAGCTCAAGTGTAATTAGCTTGCGGAGAGAATGATTAACCCGAAACCACCACCATTGCATAACGCCTGTAATTCTTCGAGAGGTACTTATAATTCAGCATTTCTATGGCTCGGCAGAGCCAAGGTGACTAAGGATAAATGAGGCAATGGATAATAACATTCTTCTACTATCAAAAACAGCCTTACCAAAGTAGTGTACGGTGCATTACCAAAGGGCAACGTGTTTAAAATGCCACCCTACTTTCTTCACTACTTTTGGCCCAAGCACCCTATTCCCAACATAGGTCATTGCTTGTAACCAGACCCCCCATTCTCTAGATAGTGCAGTAGGGTGTCATTTGAGACGAAGCCTTGGTGGTAGTGTAGTGAGAAGAGTAGTCAATGTATTGCCAAATGGGAATACGTTGGTTATGAGTACATCTAGTAGCCATGTCCAGGTGTGACGTATGATAAGGATTTATGAGATTAGAGCCGATAGCCATTAATCCGGAGTTATTGATGGGTGTTGAACCAGGTATGATAGGCTACTGTCTATAGTGAGTGTATGGTGTCTAGTCCATTCAACCACAGAGGATCTGTCGAGCTCCAGCCGCTACAATGCCAGGCAGTGGTGGCCATTTTGATTTTTGATTCTCATCTTCACTCTTGGTATCGAGCTACAGTTGAAGTGGGAAGTTTACATCCACTTAGGTCGGGGTCATTAAAACTCGTCTTTCAACCACTCCACACATTTCTTGTTAATTAACAAACTACAGTTCCGGGCAAGTTGGTTAGGACATCTACTTTGTGCGTGACACAAGTCCAACCATTGTTTACAGACAGATTATTTCACTTATAATTGACTGTATCACAAATCCAGTGGGTCAGACGCTTACATACACTAAGTTGACTGTGCCTTTAAACAGCTTGGAAAATCTCCAGAAAATGATGTCATGGCTTTAGAAGCTTCTGATAGGCTAATTGACATCATTTGAGTCAATTGGAGGTGTACCTGTGGATGCATTTCAACTCAGTGCCTCTTTGCTTGACATCATGGGAAAATTAAAATAAATTAGCCAAGACCTCAGAAAATAAATTGTAGACCTTCACAAGTCTGGTTCATCCTTGGGAGCAATTTCCAAATGCCTGAAGGTACCATGTTCATCTGTAGAAACAATAGTATGCAAGTATAAACACCATGGGACCACGCATGTGTCATACCGCTCAGGAAGGAGATGCGTTCTGTCTCCTAGAGATGAACGTACTTTGGTGGGAAAAGTGAAAATCAATCTCAGAACAACAGCAAAGGACCTTGTGACGATCCTGGAGGAAACAGGTACAAAAGTATCTATATCCACACTAAAACGAGTCCTATATCGACATAACCTGAAAGGCCACTCAGCAAGGGAGAAGCCACTGCTCCAAAACAGCCATAAAAAAGCCAGACTACGGTTTGCAACTGCACATGGGGACAAAGATCGTACTTCTTGGAGAAATGTCCTCTGGTCTGATGAAACAAAAAAAGTTAAAGCTTGGAAGTTAAAGTTAAAGCTTGGTCACAAATGGGTCTTTCAAATGGACAATGACCCCAAGCATACTTCCAAAGTTGTGGCAAAATGGCTTAAGAACAACAAAGTCAAGGTATTGGAGTGGCCATCACAAAGCCCTGACCTCAATCCCATAGAACATTTGTGGGCAGACCTGAAAAAAATGTGTGTGAGCAAGGAGGCCTACAAACCTGCTCTATCAGGAGGAATGGGCCAAAATTCACCCAACTTTTTTATTGTGGGAAGCTTGTGGAAGGCTACCCGTAACATTTGACCCAAGTTAAACCATTTAAAGGCAATGCTACCAAATAATAATTGAGTGTATGTAAACTTCTGACCCACTGGGAATGTGATGAAAGAAATAAAAGCTGAAATAAATAATTCTCTCACCTATTATTCTGACATTTCACATTCTTAAAATTAGAGAATTTTTACGAGGATTAAAGAATTGTGAAAAACTGAGTTTAAATGTATTTGGCCAAGGTGCATGTAAACTGTGGGTGTCAAGAATGAAACATTAAAGCTGCAAGGTTTTATGGCTGGTAGGCTGGTGAGTGCAATAGCGTCAGAGCTCAGTATTTGTGCAATAAATTACGCAAGTGAGATGTTTGCTGACCAGCCAGCGTCCTTAGTAAATCCCTTGTGTTCGCATACTGTAGTTCAAATTGCCAATACAGCAGAAAGCATGAAGGGAATATAATAGTATGTTGATTAAGCATAACCAACTTAAACAACACAAACACAATCAACGTTTAATTAACAATAAGTGCTAAGTTATTAAATAGCTAATTCCACTTCCTCAGTAACTGCCTTGCTTGGTTTTCATTGATTTAGTCTAGCGATGGGCACAAGTTATACCTACTAACAGAAAACAGAAGGCCAATGAAGATGGATTTCATGTATGGAGAAGAGAGCCTCTTTCAGAATGCATAGCTGCTGTAGTTGAGCGCAACAGTGCAAAACAACACACCTGACACGTTACCAGCGGTTCAGAGGGTCGGAGCCTGGTCAGAGCACATCAGGGTTATGGGATGAATTCCAGCATGGGCAACATAATATATCTGTCAATGTTGACAGTTCAGCGATTAGCTTGTACTAAAAAACATCTGCTAGAGGACATTTTGTGCTTGTGCTCACATATTCACATGCCTTCGAAAGACATTATCTTTAAACGGGGCGAAAGGGGCTCTTGTCACGGACATGTCTACGTCCCCCAGATGCACACTGTAGCCAAATGTTGACCTTCCCTGGCCACCCATGGGTAGGCATTCACAGGAGGATGAGTAGGCCTCTCTGCACCATGACGATCCGCTCTGGGCTGCTCTGGGCTACACTGATAGCGTGACAGCACGTTTCAGAATGGTAGGAAAGAAAGGAGAGAGGAGTGAATCACGGCATGAAAAGTCTCTCTCTCTCCCGCTCTCCAAAGTTGAGTCGCCCACACATTAGTTCCACGAAGATGGCGATTTCACTCGAGATGTTTTAATTTGTTCTGCTTTTTAATCTCTGGGCTCACAGACGGCGTTCTGTCATTTCAGTCTCGTTTTCCCGGGGATGCGGAAGTCCCCTCAGCGAAAGAAGCATGCCATGTTCTCTCCACACAATTTTTTTTTGTCCCCCTTTTCAGAAATAACACAGAACAATCATCTTGGTTTCTTTGAATGTTCATGAATCAAAATAGAAGGGGAGGGAAAGGTAATGCCCTAGTTTCCCAAATGCTGCTATCCTCCCTCTAGTCTACTCTAACCTACCAGAAGCAGCAATGACGTGGTTTTGAAGGAACAAATTAAGGTTATTGTTCAGACGAGTCGAGATTCCTACCTGCACCTACCGCCCATCGTTAATAGGAGTGTGTTTGTGCGTGGGTATGTGTGCATGCATGCTCGCGCGCACTTGTGTCTGCCCTCTCCACAGCCGCAATCTCTTAAATAGTTTAAAACGGATGACCCCGGTACACCTATCTTCTGTCTGCTGTGTCATTATGGTGCTGCCAACTCATTAGTTGGTGTAGCAATCCATCCATTACGGGGCTGACGAGAGGCGGGCTGAGGTAGAGGGGCAGGAACGAGATATGTCTGACTGGGAGACGTCGTCCTCGTCCCATAGTTTTATTTCTCCCCTCACGGTGCATTTTTATGTCTCTTCCCACTGTGGAAGCTTTGCAGGGGCAGCCTTCTGAAGGCGTGAAAACAGCAAAACACTAAACCACAAGAAGGTGAAAGGGACATGTTTCGTTGGAACATCACTAACGAGTACTCAAGATAAGTCTGTGGCATTCAGAGCTCAAAACAGCCCTGCTCCTTCAGAATGGCGAACGTTAGTTGCGATAGCTGCAGTGTGCATATGTCCGTCATGAATTTCAGTTAGATTGGTTACTTAATTATGAATGAGAAATGAATGACCGTGGAGGTAAAGCAAAGGTGAGAGTAGGTTCTCTGTCGCCGTCTAACCATCCTTTAACTGTCGCTAGTAAACCCCAGGTCTTTGGAGCTGTTGATGGCTTTCCTTAGACACATATTCATGAAGGGTTTCAGAGTAGGAGTGCAGATCTAGGATCAGGTTCCCTCCTGTCCATATAATCATCTTCATTATGATATAAAAGGCAAAAATTATCCTAGATCACCAGTCTATTAAACACTTTATGAATACGGGCCCTGGAATAGTAGACAGACCGACAGGCCAATTACCAGATGAGCCAGGGCCGACGTGGCACTTTTGACTTCCTGACTAAATCCACAGCAGAACACCTTAGCAAGGAGTCATGATGTGAAAGTTATGTCTGCTGTCAGAAAGGAGGGATGGGGGAGAGGGAGGGAGAGCGGGATGGCATGTTTGCGTCATGTAAAGGACCGAATCATCAGATTCGTCACAGCTCATTGTCATTTGAAATGAACGGGAGTGAGATGACAAGGGTTGGGAGAGACGGGCGGCGTCCGTGAACCAGGGAACCCTGGGAGCTGGGAGCGCGGGGATCTCTCTGAGAGGAATATATTATGTAACACTGTCCGTCTCTAAGTGGCAACAGATCAAATCTGTATTCACACTGGACAGCCGGGTCCTCAAACAACCGTGAAAAAGAGACCAGGCAGGCAGCATTACATGTTACCAAATGCCGATGTACTTGATCTAGTTTGGTTTGACTCTTTTCCGTTCAATGGACAAGGAAATAAAAGCTAAGATATATCAATGCAAGGAGCTTAATCATAGTGCGTGAATCGTAGAGTCGGCAAACCCCCATGACATTTGGGAACCATACTCTCACCATGCTATGGTCATTGCACTTCTGTTCATTAAAAGAAAAAAGGAAGAAAAAAAAATGTTTCGATCAACTGCCATTTTAAGCATACATTTCTGGTCGGTTTGGGCCCTAAAAACAAAAGCATCCATAGCAGGGTAATGTAGGGTAATGCTGCCATATATAGTGCATTCGGAAAGTATTCAGACCCCCTGACTTTTTCCACATTTTGTTACGTTACAGCCTTCTTCTTCTTCTTATTATTTACATATAATACATAGATTTTTCCCTCATCAATCTACACACAATACCCCATTATGACAAAGCAAAATCAGATTTTTAGATATTTTTTGCAGATTTATACAAAATAAAAAACTTTACATTTACTTAAGTATTCAGACCCTGTACTCAGTATTTTGTTGAAAGGGAAAGGGGGATACCTAGTCAGTGGTACAACTGAATGCCTTCAACTGAAATGTGTCTTCCTCATTTAACCCAAGCCCTCTGAATCAGAGAGCTGCGGGGGGCTGCCTTAATCGACATCCACGTCTTCAGTCCCCGGGGAACAGTGGGTTAACTGCCTTGCTCAGGTGCAGAATGACAGATTTTGACCTTGTCAGCTCGGGGATTCGATCCAGCAACCTTTCAGTTACTGACCCAATGCTCTCTGCACCTGTAACAAGTACGCTGGGAGTCGGGAAGCAAGTGCAGGGACTGCAAATGTAAAAATAAATAGAACATAGTACAAAACAAGAAACATGAAAAGCGTACAGGCATGAAAAAGCAAGAGAGTCAATAATGCCTGGGGAAAGAACCAAGGGGAGTGACATATATATGGGAAGTAATCAGGAAGGTGATAGAATCCAGGTGAGTGTCATGAGGCGCAGGTGCGCATAACGATAGTGGCAGAGAGGAGGAGCGGGAGTAGACGTGAAAGTACCCCCTCCCTGACACGTGGCTCCAGCCGCAGGACGCCGACCAGGGGGACAGTCCGAGGACCAGGAGTGGGCCGAAAGCTTCTGCTGAGG
>NC_088413.1:36616569-36701569 GCF_034236695.1 Oncorhynchus nerka | reverse complement strand
TGCTCAAGCCCGGACGTGGCGCAGGGCGAGGACGTACTGGACGCGGTCTACGCCTTCCAGCTGTGCGAGGACGGCGGCGACCAGTCCACCACAACCATGAGCTGGTACCCAGGCTACACCGCCAAGGACCAGGCCTGGGGCGGCCCCACGGCCAATCCCTACGATCCGCCAGCCGCCGAGGGCGGCGCAGTCATCACCAATTCCTTCACGGTGACCGTGGCTAACCTTGACGACATAGAGAGCACCATGCAGATCCACAAGGTGGTGACAGGCACCATGGCGCTCATCTTCTCCTTCCTGATTGTGGTGCTGATGCTCTACGTGACCTGGAAGTGTTTCCCGGCGGGCGTGCGGCAGGTGCGCCAGTGCTTCAGCAGCCATCGGCGCAAGCAGAAGCAGAAGCAGAGCATGCAGCAGATGGCCACCATGTCCACGCCGGAGTACTACGTCGACTACAAGCCCAACCACATCGAGGGGGCCCTGGTCATCATCAACGAGTATGGCTCCTGCACCTGCCAGCAGCAGCCCTCCCGGGAGTGCGAGGTCTGACCCGACCCTTTGGAGTGTGTATGGATATGTCTGTGTTTACGTGATTTTGTGTGGATAATATGGACTATTACAGAGAACCTTTTTGGATATATGGGATATATTGGGTGGGTTGGGGTTGTATAAATGAGGATTGAAACCAGGGATCCTGCTATGGACACTATTTACACTGTGTCACACTGTGCTGCTCGCCCTCCCCTACTGTGGAGGAGAAGGGTGGAGGACTGACTGAGACCGTGGATTTATTGCTGTGGATCTGAAGGGCATCTATGGACACTATGGAGACCAGACTCTATTTTGCCTGTTGACTTGACAAACAGAATCACCAGAGATGGAATATTATGTTGACTTTATACAGAATCACCAGAGAGGATTTACTATGTTTGTAGGCCCCAACGGTTTCTTCTTCTTTCTTCTTCTTCTCTACACCAGGAGTGGATATTATTTCTTACTTCAGAATATTCTGCTATTGTCTAAAGACCACCTGGGGACACACTGGCCAGCCATAAACACACCATTTGTATTGTGGTAATACAACGACAACAACAAAAACACGACAACGACCACCCCCCCCAAAAAAAAAAAGATTGCAAAGTTGGATAATAAAAATAAAAAAATAAATACGATTATAAAATCAGTGTAAAACATGTTTAAAACGCAAGAGTGGGAGAAAAAAAAAGATGCAAGATGCTATCCTATTTCTTTTGTAAACTACGAAAAAATATCATGTTTAAATAAATGAATTGCTATTCACAGTAAAGCCCTTGTGTTGTAAGGAACCTTTGGGGAGAGGGCTGGATTGTGAAAAGAGATGCCTTGCTCGCGTTGGTGGTTGGAAGAGAAAGAGCATGTGTCTGGCGTGCCTACTGCAGTATCTCTAGTTGGTTAAAAAGACAAGGGGCCAGAGGGATAGCCTAGCTATACTTCATTTCAAATGTTAAACCCTCTCCAATCTGAATATCAGATATTTTCTTGATCCCTCATTCCCTATTTGTGTGTGTGTGTGTGGTGGTGGGGGGCTCGCTATAGATGTTGTGGTTGCTTCCCCCGAATTCCACCACCTTCCCACTTCCCCTCCCTCTCCTCTATCCTTTCTCGACGAAATTGATCTGACCCTTTCTAATCAGGTGGCGTCATTTTCACGTCACATTCGTATGTCGTCTAAGACATTCACACGGACGATACACAGGCAGAAGCAGAGAGAGAGATCATGATCATCTGAGAGATATAGAAAGCTCTGCCTTTTGCCTTTTCCTTCGCTTGGCTGTGTCATGCTAGAGCTTTGCCGTTCTTGCACCGCGAGGGACACATCAAAAGGAGGAGGAAAATGCCTCGCCCCACACTATTCAAATCAAAACGAATTCTAAAATAGGAGCGAGATGAAGAATTGAATATGTGGGCTTTTATCCATCTTAAAGAGACACCAGTAACACATGACACTGCACATGCCCCGGGCCGATGGATTTCCTGACTATGTTCTGCGTGTAATGTTGAAACATTTGTTCTTTCAATACAAGGCTATTTTGGGTATATTTGTCTCTCTGGTCGTTCCTCATTGTGTGAGTGAGAGATGTGTCGACAGAGGGTTTGGTCTCTTGCACCAGTCGACAATTGACATGTAGGTGCTGCTAGGGGGAGAGAAATGAGTGATAGCTAAGGAAAGGAGTGATTGCGGAGGCCGCAGAAAGAAGGTGTAGGCTGCTCTCTAGTGTCCTAACATCAGCAGGAAAGGAAGGAGGGCGGGAGGTAGGGAGGGAAGAAAATACACTAGACTCAGAGCTTCTGCACAGTGTCACAGTGTGATTGCATGCGTACGTGTGGTGTGACTGAAATCAGTAAATGCAGCCTACTGTCTGTGTGTTTCTATATGTCTATGATTGCACTGTGCACATGCTGTTACTGTAACTAAAGAGACAGAGACAGAAACAGTGAGAGTAGGTCTGAGGTGTAAGCCTTTGTGTGTGTGTGTGTGTGTGTGTGTGTGTGTGTGTGTGTGTGTGTGTGTGTGTGTGTGTGTGTGTGTGTGTGTGTGTGTGTGTGTGTGTGTGTGTGTGTGTGTATATATATGTGTGTGTGTGTGTGTGTGTGTGTGTGTGTGTGTGTGTGTGTGTGTGTAGGAGTAGTACACTGTGTCCAGCGGTCTCTAGGCTGACCTGTGTTCCTAGACAGAATGCTGCATCAACATCAAGTCTCAATATCAGGTTAGGAGCTAGGGTTAGATTTAGGGTTAGATTTAGGGTTAGGGTTAAGGTTAGATTTAGTGTTAGATTTAGGGTTAGATTTAGGATTAGGGTTAAGGTTAGATTTATGGTTAGGGAAAATGGGATTTTGAATGGTGTGTGTGTGCGTGTGTGTGCGTCCTACTCCACATATATGTTTGTACAGAGGCAAAAATACGCAGATCTATCCATTTGTGTGAGTGTGTGTGTGTGTGTGTGTGTGTGTGTGTGTGTGTGTGTGTGTGTGTGTGTGTGTGTGTGTGTGTGTGTGTGTGTGTGTGTGGCTCAACTGGGTGTAGAGTATGGGTGTAATGTGTCGTGTGTTTGAGTGTTTGAGTGATGCTGCAGAGTCATACAGTAGCATGACACAAACAAATATAATAATATGCAAGCAATTACTTAACATACTGTATCGACCTGGCGGTCAAATCATTATGCCTCTAACGTGAAATCAAATAATCACTGCATTTCAACCACCTGCCTCGACGCAAACATCAAACAGACAGACCAATGGCATAATGTATGTAACACTGTCGATGTACCTTATGCGTATTGTGATACCTTCACTTTCATATCAATGTATAGTTGCTTGTGCTTTAGGAGGGGCACAACGCTGGGATATTATCAAATGCTAACTAGAAAGGTTCTCAGACTTTTTCCCTTCAAGTCTTTTGTATTGGCTGTATAAGCCCCTACTGTTGTACTAAAGCCTGAACTATAGCCTGTATACAGATGTAGGATCTTCATTTGAGCAGGATGTGAATTATTACGTGGATTCAAATGAATCGACAATTTTCTAGGGGTTGATCCATTTTTCAAAAGGAACAATATGGTCAGAAAGTGGACATTTTTTCAACCTCAGATCCACGACATTTCTTGCAACAGGGGTGATCCAATTAAGATACTCCATCGTTAGGCCACATGGAGTGAATGGTTGCAGTTAAACAATATCATGCCCACTGAACTCTTGTGTGTACAGTGCCACGTGTAAACTTGTACAGGACCACAACCTAAATCTATTCTGATATCTACCATACGAGGCGAGGCGTTTCACAGAGTGGAACACGAGACCAGAAGAAAAGACGAAATAGTAACAAGCCGGGAGCAACAACTCAACTAAAATGTGCAGTCTTTTTTTTTTTTGCTGTGTGGAGCCGCTCAAGAGACAACAACAACAACCGGCGACGACAACAGTGGAATTTGCCATTTCAGATTCATGATCTACTTCGTATTCATGATACCTCTCGACCGGGGCGGCCCACTTTCAAATCCAAAATGGCCATGAATCATAACTAGGCATGACATCTGTATGCTAAGTAGGCTAGCCACCGACCGATACAGCCGAGCAGAGCAGGGCAGAGAGAGACACATCATAGCGAGATGTGAGATATGCGATATACTGATAGTCATTTGCTTATTATCTTATTCTCTTATTCATTTTCTTTCCTGATAGTCCCTCAAATCATGCAAACTGCCGGGCCTATATTTAGGCTGTGTTGTCCTGATTTATTTGTATAAATATTCAATGATGCCTCGACACACAGGCTACTGATGGCACCTCCATTTTGTTTCAGTATTTTTAACACGTAATGGTTGGATAGGAGGGAGGCAGGGACAGGGAAGGGGGTCTACTTATTTGAAAGGGTTGTCCTTAAGACTCCAGGATGCACCCACATCCCCCCCCCCCACCCTCTCTATCCCACCCTCTTTCTCTCTACCTCTATTTGACACTCTGTGGGGAGGACCAAAACCTGCAGGTGTTTGTTGACCGATTCAGACAAGGGGTCATCGCCCCCAACAGGGCATATCACCTCTCCTATAACCTCCCATTATTAACAACCTGATTGATGACACTTAGCAAAATCGATACTAACACAGATGACTGGCTTACCAAATGGACTCGCTTCCATGATCACCTGATGATCCTCTGATTACCGATTACATACTCTTCGACATTTTTCTACATGCTCATGCTACAGCTATTGACCGTCTATGGGAGGGCAAGGAGAAAATAATAATGGTTTATTTATATGGCACTGCATTATGGATATGGCAGCTAATTAGCACTGGTGATGGAGGAGAATAGAGAGAAAGGGGCGGACTGGCCGCGATTCCGCTCGCATCGTATCTGGTGTTGGGCTGGGTGGGGGGGTTCGGAGGGGGATAAAGTTTCATATTGGTTCTGTTTGAAATGGAAATTGTGCGAGGAATCGTGACAATGGTTTCTGTACGTCGGAGAGCACAGCTGTGTTTAAAAGCAGAGAGGAGAGAGGATGGATGGAGGGGATATGTGGTGATTGGGTAATGCACTTGTTAACAAGATTTGAATCTTCTGTCTCCAAGCTATGTGTGTGTGTGTGTGTGTGTGTGTGTGTGTGTGTGTGTGTGTGTGTGTGTGTGTGTGTGTGTGTGTGTGTGTGTGTGTGTGCATACAAGAACGAGATCAAGCCATTACGTATGTGAATGACGAAGACTATGTTAGGGAACAGGATGTGCTGTTTTACCAAAACTAAAAGAGAGGATGTTTGGAATGACAAAAAGAAAAGAGGAACACATACACACACCCACATAGGGTACGACAGACTGCAGGGTGTTACTATGTGTGAACAGGGATGGCACGAGCCAACTTTAAAGGTCACCCCCACACCTCTCAGAGCAGATAGAGAGACCCAGCAGAGCTCAACACACAGCACAGCTAACAGCTAACAGCTAGCATAGAGCATGATAAACAAAGCACGGCTAATAGCTAACAGCTAGCGAAGATCCTGTTAAACACAGCACGGCTGTCACAACCCATCCGGCTAACACAGACCCATACAGCACATGACATATCTGGATAGCACACACACACCAACACCTTAAATGACAGGGTCACGTAAATGTCATAGACAACCCATCTGACAAACACAGTGCAACGCCTTGAACGGCAGGGTCATTCAGTACAGCACAGGAGCCATAGACATCTGGAAACACAAACCCCAACCAACAGGGTCACGGTCAGAGGCCATGTGTGGCTCATTGTGTGTAATGTGTCCTACTTCCTGTGTAACATCTGTTGTGTTGTAACGGGTGATTTCTGCAGCAAAGCACATTTCCCCCCGAGAGATAATAACGTGTTCCACTACTTTAACAACTCTAGTAGGAACGATACACAGGAGTATAATGATGGTCAGGGGGGATGGAGGGGGCTCCAAACCATAGAAATATAACGTTCCTATTAAAGACACTCGGCATTTTCCGCCTGTCCACACATTGTGGTATAATTGACCTGAATGGAGGTGCCCACTCTAATCATTCTAGTTCTACGGTCCAAACACCACTGACACACTGATGTGTGACTAGTCAGTCAGGTCGGCAGCAGTCTTCCGCAGTTGTTTACACTGCGGGCTCAAGTCGACGTCAGAGTGAGGGGTCACAGGGAAATCGTCATTGGCTGCGCTGTAAAGGTGAGTGGTTGCGTGACATTCACAGAGGCAGCGACTCGGTGTGCTCAATCAACTTTCCTCCGGGGAAATGGTTTACGTCGTCTGATTAGGAGTGGGTAGTGGTTAGGGGAAGTGTGTGTGTGTGTGTGTGTGTGTGTGTGAAGTCCATGGCAATAATGCTTAAAGAATGAATTACCCTAACGTTCTGTGCACCGGGGTTTCGACCAGGTGCCCACTGTTTTTTCATTGGGGCCCTGCCATGCATAATAAACGGCTCACACCCACTCATAAGCGGATAGGTGGCAAAACCACAAAGTGGCGGCGGGTTGCAGCGGCGCGTGGTGGGGCCGCTGACGATTTACGATGACAGTCCATACTTCATTTTAAATGGTTTATCAGGATCGACATTGGAATGATCATCGTTGACTCTCACAGTGCTCACACTTCTCGTTGTCTTTCTCGTCACCACGTTCTATTCCATTCCATTATATTCTCGAGCCACTAACTCACGTTGTACAGATGTAGGATCTTAACTTGAGCCAGTTTGCTATAACAGTGACATAATCCTGCAGCAACAGGAAATGTGAATTATTATGTGGATTAATGGACATTTTTTTTGCAGGGGTTTGATACATTTTTCGTTACGGCAAATCAAAGTCTAACCATTTTAAGTAGAAATGACAAACTTTAGAGGCCTTTTTAAACTTTTAATACACTACAAGTTTTTGAGTATAGACTACACAGGGTGTGTGAGTGCAGGCTAGCTACGACATGCAGACGGCACTGCTCTGTTTTCATCATATAGACTGATTTAGACAGTGGGAAAGAGACAGAAAGGCAATGTGTGTGTGTGTGTGTGTGTGTGTGTGTGTGTGTGTGTGTGTGTGTGTGTGTGTGTGTGTGTGTGATGACATAACCACTACACTTCACGTGGACACTGTGTGTATGCTATTGTTAACATCCGGTGGTGCATAAAATGTGATGATAGAAAAGCTGGGTCAGAGCCAGTGAGCTAAAACATGGCAACAGCTGGCCCTGATTCTGTGGGGGTCTACAGTCCACAGAGTCACTAATATACTGGGATTACAATACATACTGTATTGTCAGATATGGAGCAGAGAGCAGAGAGCTATTATGACAAGTGTTTTGATCATAGAGAGAGAGAGAGAGAGATATTATCTCTATGGTTCGGCTGGAATCCTATAAGCTCTACCCGGGGTTGCCCGGAAGCTTCACGTTGGATCCATACTCCATACAGATGGACATGGATATGATAGAACGAGGTCAAGCGGAGTTCATCCATTCCCTGGACAGAGTAAAACAACGAGTGCATTCTGTCATGTTGTGTGCAATTGAGGTTGAATTCAGACAGCTTCTTTTTTTTTCATTTGTATTTCTTTCTTTCAACAAAGTGTTAAATGTGCCAACGCGGTAATTGGGTTAAACGTGTATTTGTTAAATGTTTCGCTTCACTTCAGTGTCTTGTCCGTGTTGAATATTTCAAGATGAAAGCGACTGGTGGAAGGGATAAATTAGCCCCCCAAAGGCACAACACCGGTGCATACTAGGGTAGTAAGTACCATCTGTAAAAGGATATGATGTATACGCCCACACGTGATGAGATTGATCGATAATGGTCATGTATAGCCTACACATATTGTAGAGAAACACAATTATGCATGCTTGTATACAGTACCCACATAAGAAGGCACGCAGGTACTCGTGCAGGCAGGTAGGCAGGCAGGCACGCACACAGACGCATAAGCACACACACTACTTTTTGCACCAGCAAAACAGCTCCAAGTGATTTCAAAGTATTCCCCAATGCATAAGGGAGAGATACTCTATATGCAATCAAATACAAATCTAAGCAAGGTTTGGAATGATTATGTTTTAGTCAAATCTGTATCTGTTTGGGCTTCTTCCGGTCATCTTGCAGTCTACAAATGATTTGTTAATTATATTCCGGCCGCCTGACCATCTGCTCCAGAAAGAATTGTTCCCCGGCTGAATCTAGTTGTTGATCCCAGCAGTACTGCATACACACGACTGCAATCGACCCACAATCTTAAACCACATAGAAACCACAAGAAATGCCATCGGCGGCTCATTTAAGCAAATCTAGCCAATTCAGGAGGGGTCAAATCTAGTGAACCACGGCAGACCAGTCACGGTCCGTCAAACTCCCCCTATGACATCACACTTGAGGCCGTAGACCAAAACACCAACTCTATTGTTGGGGGGACACAGTCTGAAAGCCTGTTGGGTACTTGGACATGTTTACCGACGATCTGCACAACGAGAAACAAAGGGCGGTGCCAAAACCAACAGCGTGCGACAATCAGTGACCCACGAAACTGTGAAGAAGGCTGACGGGGACTCGGGGTGGGGCGGGGCCAGCGTGACTAAGGGAGCCCGTCCACGTTTTGTTTTCGAGTGTCTCCTCTACCCTCCTCCTAGCTAAAAGCAGGATCGTAGCGCAAAACATCATACATGTGTCACAACAGTCCATCATAGATACCGAATGGATGAATAAATGAATGAATGAACAAACGGATGAATGAACGAAGGAACAAATGAGGGAATGAATGCATGGATGAACTAATGAATGAATGAATGAACGAATGACAATATTTTTGACAACATACTGTATGTTCGTTCCAGAATGGTAAGGAGTGGAAAGTGTGCAGGCTGAGAATGGCAAAGGTAAAAACAAGAGTAAATGTTCAGAATGGTTTTAGGCACAAATGTTGCCCTTATCCTCCCAGGATCCTGTAAATACTAAACAACTACAACATGTACCAGGGAACCAAGGATTATCAACTTATATATCAAATATATCACCACATATGCAAGAATGAGAAGCCGTAGTGAACACTGATACCGTAAACATGACCAATAAGATCATTCTAAAGTTAAACCTACATAAAAAATGGACAACACACGCCTGCAGTTATGGCAAATGTCTCCATTTGCTTTGGACGTTGCGTTGAAAAAGCTCTTCCATAGATGGACTGAACTGGAGGTAAGTGAAGCTATACTGCAGCATTGTGGAGATGAAGGGCGAAGCTATGGGCAGTAATAAGCACATCTAGTTAACGACTATAAGCTGGTAAAGCCTCCATACCCTATGGACACAGAGTTGAGTACACCACATCTAGTTAACGACTGACTATAAGCTGGTAAAGCCTCCATACCCTATGGACACAGAGTTGAGTACACCACATCTAGTTAACGGCTATAAGCTGGTAAAGCCTCTATACTCTATGGACACAGAGTTGAGTACACCGCATCTAGTTAACGGCTATAAGCTGGTAAAGCCTCTATACTCTATGGACACAGAGTTGAGTACACAACATCTAGTTAACGGTTATAAGCTGGTAAAGCCTCTATACTCTATGGACACAGAGTTGAGTACGCCACATCTAGTTAACGGCTATAAGCTGGTAAAGCCTCTATACTCTATGGACACAGAGTTGAGTACACCACATCAGTTTAGGCAAACTAAAATAGACCGCATTTATCATTCTCTCATTTATCATACTCTCGATGTCATGGTAAACAAATTACAATTCCTCTTGCTCTCCCTCGCATACACTCTCTCTCCCTCTCGCTCTTCCTATCTCTCTCTCCCTATCACTCTCTCCCTCTGTCTCTCCTTCTCTCCCTCTTTTTCTTCCTATCACTCTCTCTCTCGCTCTTCCTATCACTCTCTCCCTCTGTCTCTCCTTCTCTCCCTCTCTCTCTCCCTTTCGCTCTCCTTCTCTCCCTCTCTTTCTTCACTATCCCTTTCCTTCTCCTTTCCTCGGTTTAGGCATCTCTCCAGTAGCCAATGAGTTTGCCCCCCCCCCTCCCATTTTCCCACTGTCAGATAGATTAAGGAATGATGTCAGCGCTTTACGAGAGCTTATGGTAACAACGTGAATTCCATTGGGCATATGGTCTCTCTTCATTTTGTTCAATGTGGTAATATGATTACATTTGGATGGGCTTCAAACTTTACACAAAAGAGTGGACTTACCTGTTATACAAATTGCATCGGAGAGCGAACCAGATGGGGCCGCAGCAAAGGGACATGGGGGGGGGTGTCTTTGTCGGTGTTGCATTTCTAACACTCGTCCAGGCCTTCGTAGAATCATAGGATCATTTCCAGGACAGCAGAGAGTGCAGCCAGAGAGCCCCACAGACGACTGCCCTGAGATCAGATGAGACCGCCTGGCACGCGCGCGTGTGTGCGTGTAGCGACTTGAGAAGAGAAACTAGAACAGAGACAGAGACGATGGCCTCAGGAGCTGTGGTGGGTTTAAAGCAGATGGTGCGCTTCGTGCCTAACCTCTGACGGCCCATCACAAAGAAACAGGCACAGAGAAATGAAATGAAAGGAGCCTGGTTATTAGAAGTGGGTGAAAACAGTCAGGGGGCCTAAAAATGTCCGACAAGGGTGGTTTCAATTGCTGCTGTCGTTGGCACCACTGTTAAGATATTGCATAGAGATGAATAATGTGACCCCAAACCAGATACACTATTTAGGCCTATAACATGAGCCCTTTTTCAAAATGGCCACTCTAGGGGAGGAGCAACGGCTTAAATGAGACAGTTTTTTTTAGAAGTGGCATAGAAGTCAGGGGCCTTATACAATGACAGGAGCTTATCGTTGTTGTTGTTGTTGTTTACCTTCAACTCAAATTCAAAATGTCAGCTCTCCCAAAAAGCATCAAAGAGATACAGAGCGAGACACACACACAAAGAATGTGAATGTTTTGGGTCGAGTTTAAGTGGGTTTTCTCCCCCCCCCCTCCCCTACCCCCGAATAGGCCTATATAGTTGAGGCTGCTGAAGCTGCGGTTGACAAGCGAGATGGAGTGTTGTGCCAATTTATGTCCTCTGCAAGTCTCCTGATTACATTCATTGGGGCTCCGTGAGAGATTTATGAATACAACTCAGCCAGCAGCCAGTCCCATCCAGAGTCCTGAATAATGGCAGCCTGCAAGATCGCTTTTTCAATTTCTTCCCTTTCCCTTCCCGCCACAAAAGGGGGGATGAATATAAATCCCCACCCCACCCCCCAAAATATTATCTATGGGCACCTGACATCAAAATATGCTGGGAATTCTGTCACCAACCCCACAGCTTTAAATGGGAGAGCTGGGTATGAAGACCTTGGTGATATCTGTGGCTTGTTTTTGATTGTGTGCAGCACCAAGCAAAAGTCCCCTCCAATATGAAGCACTCAGGTATGGACGCATGCAAAATGGTGGCCATAGTTTGATGTGAACACACTCCACACACTGGACTCTTGACACGCTTTCTACATGACTGAACGTCTGTAGCCTGTCCATGGCACAACAACAGAACAAATTCCAAACATTAACATATGAATGCATGTTCATTGTACCTCCGACAACGTGCTATGGTGCTATTCTTCGACTGTAAGACTGCGGCACGCAGTTAGCGCTAACATATAGTCGCGCAGAGTAAATGCATTGTGGTAATTCATGCTGTCAGATCCATAGAAGCCAGGCGCTGAGGACAAACAGACCATTTGAATAAGCCTTCAAGCGCCAAGTGGTGCCCGAGTCCCTCATGACTTTTGGGAAAGATAGTGCCGTAGATAAAAAGGAGAATGAAAGAAAGAATAGCTGGAATACAGCGAGTGAGGGGGAGAAAGAAAAAGAGAGTGTGTGATAGTGAAGAGAGAGAAAGAGAAGTTTCCAGGGATAGAGTGCGGGACATTGGACTTCCTCCGCTCTTGTTCTGGCCAAAACAAACACATTGGGGCCCCAGCGGGAACCCGAATTGCCTGCTGAATCGTGGGAGCCCATTACAGCTGTGGAGACCGGAGAGCGGGGCCACAGTCAGAGGGAGAGAGAGAAGACTCAAACTTAAAGGGAAACTCCACTCAAAAACAATATGCATAAACAGATGAAGTCGGAAGTTTACATACAATTTAGCCAACTACATTTAAACTCAGTTTTTCACAATTCCTGACATTTAACCCTAGTAAAAATGCCCTGTCTTAGGTCAGTTAGGATCACCACTTTATTTATGTCAAATGTCATTTATGTAATTATTTATTTAACAGTAGAGATAATTATTTCTTTCAACATTTCTTTCTTTCATCGCATTCCCAGTGAGTCAGAAGTTTACATACACTCAATTAGTATTTGATAGCATTGTCTTTAAATTAACTTGGGTCAAACGCATCAGGTAGCCTTCCACAAGCTTCCCACAATAAGTTGGGTGAATTTTAGCCCATTCCTCCTGACAGAGCTGGTGTAACTGAGTCAGGTTTGTAGGCCTCCTTGCTCGCACACGCTTTTTCAGTTCTGCCCACAAATTTTCTATATTTTCTATACTCCAATACCTTGACTTTGTTGTCTTTAAGCCATTTTGCCACAACTTTGGAAGTATGCTTGGGGTCAGTGTCCATTTGGAAGACCCATTTGCGACCAAGCTTTCACTTTCTGGCTGATGTCTTGAGATGTTGCTTCAATATATCCACATAATTTTTCTTCCACATGATGCCATCCATTTTGTGAAGTGCACCAGTCTCTCCTGCAGCAAAGCACCCCCAAAACATGGTGCTGCCACCCCTGTGCTTCATGGTTTGGATGGTGTTCTTCTGCTTGCAAGCCTCCCCCTTTTTCCTCCAAACATAACAACGGTCATTATGGCAAAACAGTTCTATTTTTGTTTTATCAGACCAGAGGACATTTCTCCAAAAAGTACGATCTTTGTCCCCATGTGCAGTTGAAAACCGTAGTCTGGCTTTTTAATGGCGGTTTTGGAGCAGTGGCTTCCTCCTTGCTATGCGGCCTTTCAGGTTGTCGATGTAGGACTCGTTTTACTGTGGATATAGATACTTTTGTACTTGTTTCCTCCAGCATCTTCACAAGGTCCTTTGCCGTTGTTCTGCGATTGATTTGCACTTTTCGCACCAAAGTACGTTCATCTCTAGGAGAAAGAATGCGTCTCCTTCCTGAGCGGTATGACGGCTGCATGGTCCCATGGTGTTTATACTTGTGTACTATTGTTTGTACACATGCACATGGTTCTTCAGGGGTTTGGAAGTTGCTCCCAAGGATAAACCAGACTTGTGGAGGTCTACACTTTATTTTCTGAGGTCTTGGCTGATTTCTTAAGCAAAGAGACACTGAGTTTGAAGGTAGGCCTTGAAATACATCCACAGGTACACCTCCAATTGACTCAAATTATGTCAATTAGCCTATCAGAAGCTTTTAAAGCCATGTCATCATTTTCTGAAATTTTACAAGCTGTTTAAAGGTACAGTTAACTTAGTTTATGTAAACTTCTGACCCACTGGAATTGTGATACAGTGAATTATAAGTGAAATAATCTCTCTGTAAACAATTGTTGGACAAATGACTTGTGTTGTTCACAAAGTAGATGTCCTAACCGACTTGCCAAAACTATAGTTTGTTAACAAGAATTTTGTGGAGTGGTTGAAAAACACGTTTTAATGACTCCAACCTAAGTGTATGTAAACTTCCAACTGAAACTGTATGTACAGAAACAAGGGAGATAGAGAGAATGAAAGGGAGGAAAAGCGCACACGGTTGCTTAACAACCCCTTGCTGACATTTAGAAAAGCCACAACCCGGGCACTCAAAGATGACAAATGCGTTGCGAGAGCACACACTCACACACACACACACAGTAGTGTGTGATCTCACAGTACTCCCGTACAGAAAGACTGCTAGTGAAGTGGCCAAAAGACGGCACTCTCTTTTTAAAGTTTTATTTAACAATGGCCACCAACGGCCCCGAAAGACCCCTATCATGTTTGATTGTTTGTGGTTTATTTTCCCCATTGAGTTAAAGCCTACGTCATTCCAGTTCAAAGTACTGCCATTCCATATAGGTGGTTCTGTGATAGTGGTCAATACCAGTAGTAGTATTTATTGCATTTGAATCAATACAGTTGTTATGCAGTCTTGTGTTGTGTGTATGATATCCAATATTATTGGCCTAATAGGTCTCGGGTTGTCTGAGTCAGAACTTACTTGATATCGGGGCAAGGGGGCTATAATCTTTAAACACAATTCACTGGAACGGGTTGCAGAAAAACAGGAACGGTTTGGGATTAGGTATCCGTGTAGACGGATAGGGGCCTTGTGTGTTTAACCATTTCCAACAGTCATAATCCATGAGAATGTCAAGTTCTCAGAGCATTTAATTCAATCACTTTCATAATCAAAATGGTGGCCCGAGTGCTTTGCCGAGGGGCTTAGCGAGAGAGAGAGAGAGAGAGAGAGAGAGAGAGAGAGAGAGAGAGAGAGACAATAGAGGGCTGCAGAAGCCATCAGGTCAGGTGGAATGAAAATAAAAACAACACCATAAAGTGGAGCGGGCTGAACGGGCTGAGCCAGCCTCCTGTGAAGCCTCAAACCCTCCAATCCCCCAAAAGGCATTTGATGCGCTCTGCGCCAAGGACATGCAACAGTAAGGTCATGATCAAACACGGGTGGCATACTGAATGAGGCTATCCTCCCAGAGGGGACTTTTCCTGGACCCGGCTCATTGTCTGTCTCCAACTCTCTCCCTGCTTATGGTTTTTAATCGCTCCATGCACGTTATCCTAACGTTTCCCCGGCGGATTGTCTTTGGTCCCGACTGATGCACAACCCCCAAGACAACCCCCTACACAACCCCCAAGACCCTCTTCATCCAGGCTTGAAGATGCAAGCGCACATACAGTGCCTTCGGAAAACATTAAGACCCCTTGACTTTTTCCCTTTTTTTTTACATTACAGCCTTATTCTAAAATGTATTAAATATATATATTTTTCTCAGCAATCTACACACAATACCCCATAATGACAAAGTGAAAACAGGTTTAATTTTTTATTATTAATTTGTTAAAAATAAAAACAGAAGTAGCTTATTTACATAAGTATTCAGACCCTTTGCTATGAGGTTCTAAATTGAGCTCAGGTGCATCCTGTTTCCTTTGATCGTCCTTGAGATGTTTCTACAACTTGATTGGAGTCCACCTGTAGGAAATTAAAACTGATTGGACATGATTTGGAAAGGCACACACCTCTCTATATAAGGTCCCACAGTTGACAGTGCATGTCAGAGCAAAAATCAAGCCATGAGATCAATGAATTGTATATAGAGCTCCAAGACAGGACTGTGTCTGGGGAAGGGTACCAAAACATTTCTGCAGCATTGAAGGTCCCCAAGAACACAGTGGCCTCCATCATTCTTAAATGGAAGAAGTTTCGAACCACCAAGAGCTTTCCGCCTGGCCAAACTGAGCAATCGGGGGAGAAAGGCCTTGGTCAGGGAGGTGACCAAGAACCCGATGGCCACTCTGACAGAGCTCTAGATTTCCTCTGTGGAGATGGGAGAACCTTCCAGAAGGACAACCATTTCTTCAGCACTCCACCAATCAGGCCTTTATGGCCAGACGGAAGCCACTCCTCAGTAAAATGCACATGACAGCCTGCTTGTAGTTTGCCAAAAGGCACCCAAAGACTCTCAGACCATGAGAAACAAGATTATCTGGTCTGATGAAACCAAGATTGAAGTCTTTGGCCTGAATGTCAAGCATCACGTCTGGAGGTGGAAGCATGCTGTGTGATGTCTTTTAGCGGCAGGGACTGGGAGACCAGTCAGGATCGAGGCAAAGATGAATGGAGCAAAGTACAGAGAGATCCTTGATGAAAATCTGCACCAGGACCTCAGACTGGGGCGAAGGTTCACCTTCCAAAAGGACAACGACCCTAAGCACACAGCCAAGATAATGCGGGAGTGTCTTCGGGACAAGTCTCTGAATGTCCTTGAGTGGCTCAGCCAGAGGCCGGACTTGAACCCGATCGAACATCTCCGCAGACCTGAAAATAGCTGTGCAGCAACGTTCCCCATCCAACCTGACAGAGCTTGAGAGGATCTGCAGAGAAGAATTAGCAAACATTTCCAAAAAACTGTTTTTGCTTTGTCATTATGGGGTATTGTGTGTAGAGAACAAAATAACAAATGATGAGAACAAAATAGCACATGAATCCATTTTAGAATAGGCTGCAACGTAACAAAATGTGGAAAAAGTCAAGGGGTCTGAATACTTTACAAAGGTACTGTATGTGCTGGTACTGTACAGGCCTACTGACACAGGCACATGCATTTATGTAAGCAAGATTCAGTGTATTCCACTGTAGACACAATATGCTCTCTCTCGACATGGTTTCTCTCCTGTCTTAAGACACCTCTCTCTCTCTCTCTCTCTCTCTCTCTCTCTCTCTCTCTCTCTGGTCTCTCTCTCTCTCTAGCATATGTACTAAACAAGCACTAAACAATAGAGTGATAACATTCAACTTTGGATGGACACACACATACAAGCACACGTACACAGCGTCCTCTGACAGAAAGTCAAAAGTCACAAATTCCAATTAACTTTGGCTGTCAAAGGTCTAGTCAGAGACCAACCTACATAATAGTGGTGCGTGGGTCAGCTGTTTGTTCACCCCGCCTGCCCGCAATTGTTAAGAACCCATCTGCAAGCGCCCGACTATATGATTAAGTCCCGCACCCGAACTTAACCTGTAAATTTAGAAAATGCGCTATAGGCTAAATTCAAAGAAGGCAGGCGGAACCATTTTTGGCAGGGGGTGCATGATTTTCTCTTGTCTGATTATAATTTCCAACATTTTTGGTAAGCTATTCGTTAGTCAACATCTATAATTAGACACACGCAGCTTCTCTTCCGTCATATGTTGCCCTAGATGACGAAATACATCGATAGAACGAATGCTTCAATCTAGTTGACATCGGTAAAGTTTTCTACGTCATCTTCTTTCGCGGAGCAAAGACATTGAGGGACGGGGGGAGAAAATGTACGAACAAAACAAATGGAAATAACATCAGTTTGACCGGTTGTAAGGAAATAGAAAGCTGTGAAAACAACCCAACATGTTTCTGATGTGATTTCAGTTCGGCTCGGACACATGTTTTATTTGGTTGAAAGATAGCCCTTCTACAGATGGTATTTAACTGAGCATTCGCATTCGCTGACATAAAACAATCCTATTTCTCCGCCCCTGTTCCCGAGTCATCGTTATGCCTTCGCTTGGTGTATCATTTTAACGCAATGCTTAATTCTGCAGGAGTTCATATTAAGGCTATGTGAGAGGTTATAGACCTACAGTCTGTGTCCAGATTTCAGTTTCCATTTAACCCATCTGAACAGTAGGCTACAGTTCCCTTGACGTGCCCATAGGCCTATTTGACGTCGCCGTCTTGAGGCTGTCGAATTTGCACAGCGCCTCACAATCATCACACGTAACACAGCCGGCGCTGCCATCACCCTCTTTAACCACTTCACCAAATCTTTCCCAAACACTACCTTTCTGGCTCCTCCCTTCTCTTTATTTTCAACTCTACTTTCGCAGCTTTTCCGTTATTGAAATCAACTCTGACATTGTCCTTGGCCAATCTGTTGTGGATGAATCTCTTGGCTTATTATGCTGGGAAAATGGCTGCAAAACAAACTGGAAAATGTATGCAAAGAGTTTTAGAGTCACAAGCAGTCACTGTGTGCTCGGGATGTGGGACCGAATACTGACCTTTAGACCACTTGATCCCGCTTTAACTGAATGCCAATGGAAGTAGATGACCGTATCAATAACGACTGCATTGACACTGTGTTATTGCTTCAGTTTCTATGACAACTGTTGTAAATTGACACGACGGGGGTCATGTTACGTGATTATCTTTGCCGTGGTTTGTTGAAACAAATGTGATAACAGCCTATTACATCCATATGCAACAGTGGTGGGTGAGCATCTGCAAATAGAAAAGGATAAAGGAAAAACACAATGGTTCGTTATGGACAATATTATTTCCTTGTTTGAAATGTTGGGATCACTGTGTGGGAGAAGTGATGTGAGCGTCTGTGTTTAAGTTGTTACTAATGAAACCCGAGGGTCCCCGATGACAATGAAGCGGATGTTAGATGAGTGTGTGTTTGGTTGTGCAGCTCCTTGCTATTTCACAACACACACACACACACACACACACACACACACCACACCTAAACACAGTGACAGATACCAAGACACACACAGACACACAACCACAAGACACACGCACGGACGTACACAGGCGTGCACCCACACGCGCACACACACACGCGCGCACACACACTCAGCAGAATGAACTGCTCACAGTTCCACCTTGGGGAGGCCGAAGCCCATTTGAATGGAAAGGTGAACCCGCGAGGCAAATGCACACTGTCAGATCTGTCAAACGCCTGTGATGAATGAAGATGTGTCTGCCCCACCGCCCTCTTCTCCCTCAGAGAAGCACAGGAGACACACAGGGAGAAAAGGGTGTGGGTTACTAATCACTGCCCATTTTGACCATCTGTGCCGTCACTAACACTTGGAACTTGACGTGTCGGGCAGGATCCTTTTCATCTGTCTGTTGGTGGTGCTTTTCGTTGATGAAATATGAAAATCTCTGACATGTCAATGTTTGCTGGAATGCATGACAATGGCGAACCGGGCGAGCAGAACAGTAGAATGCTACTGGTAAGGGTTTTGGGCCGCGGTGTTTCTAATTGGCAGCTTTTCAAGGTTGAATGTTAAGTGGAGGCCATATAAAACACATCTTCATGACAGGGCCATGAACAGTACCCATTAAATGCATTATACTGTTAGAAAACTCTGATCTTTTGCTTGTGTTTGGTATTTATTATTTATCTATGATTTGTACAGTGGATTTGGAAAGAATTCAAACCTCTTCACTTTTTCCACATTTTGTTACGTTGCAAAAATGCTTTCCCCCCCGCAACAAGACCTCATAAACAGAAGGGACCTTATTTCATGACCAGAACATGAACTGAGAAAATAATTAACTTAACATGAACTGAACAGAGTACAGAACAGCAAATAACAGAAAACTAAGAAAGTTGTGAGTGGTAAGAAATAGGGAGTGGGGAGAGAGAGAAAGAGAGAGGGAGTAAACAAGTGAGAGAGATGATATAGAGATGGTAATAGCGACAGAAGGCAGAAAGATAGAGAGAGAGAGAGAGAGAATGATAGTAAGGGGAAAAAGGAGAGTGTGAGAGAGAGAGTAGGATGAACGAGGCCAAAATCCAATGGAACCAGATGGCCCCCGGAACAAGTAGCGCCTGAGGCGCCCGCCTCCTCCCCCACAATCCTCAGCGTGAAGCAACAAAGGTGGAGGGCACTGACACACATGAGACAGGCCCTGGCTGACTCTCATTTCGTTTTCATCTGTGTCTGGAGGTCCTCTGGGCGAGAGGCAACATTCTCTGAGGGAGAAACTGTTGGGGAGAAATGTTTTTTTTTTTTTTTTTAGAGTGAGGAGAAAGGTGGCGTGAGAGAGGCAGGTAGTTTGAGGGAAGGGAGGGATGGACTGACGTAGAGAGGGAGAGCGAGAAAAGGAGGAGGACCATTGTCTACAGTGCGCTGTTTACAGCACAGGGTGCCAAGCACTGAGGTTCCATTCACTCATATATGGCATATTACTACATTTTACGGCAACACTTTTTCCAAAAAATTCATGGAGCATATAGCTTAGCAGACTGTGTAGCAGCTGTATCACCACTGTGTCTTACTTCTTTCTCCCTTCGCGCACCACTACTGAAGAGACTCAACAAGGCAGGCAGCCTAGTGGTTAAGTGCATTGGGCCAGTAACAAAAAAGGTTGCTGGTTCGAACCACCAAGCCGGCAAGGCCTTGAGCAAGGCAGTTAACCCCCAACAACAACTGCTCGACGGTCACCAATGACATTGATTAGGGCAGCCCCCCCACCTCTCTGATTCAGATGCAGAAGACACATTTCGGTTGAATACATTCATTCGTGCAGCTGACTACTGTAGCTATCCCCCTTTCCCAATAGCAACAGGAACAATGAGAAAGAAAGCATCTGAAGAAAGCAACGACAACAAGGAAAAAAAGAGAGTCACCAAGAAACAAACTGAAAGATTAGCACGCCAACCAAAACGAGTAGCTCGTCTAAGAGAACGTTGGCGATACAGTATATACATACACAGAACAAATGGTTTCATTTCCGCGGTTGGAGCGAACCACAAAGCAATCAGTGAGCCACCTCTCACACCTCCCCTTCGCTCCTGCAGCTACACACACACAGGGGCACGCATACTGTAGACACACACACACGGCCTGAAATTAAATCATAAAAGCCATTCCATTAAATTGAACTGTAATTCAATAGTCGCAATCTCTCATTACGGCAGTCTCCTGTCCCGCATGTCAAATAACTCTGCGCCATCAGATTGAGCCTAGTCAATTCCTGTTATTGACTGTAGAAGGCACACCAAAGACACTGCATGTACACTTCTGTAAATGCAACACTCCCAAAAAGTATTTTGTCAAATGTTTTGCCTTGGTTTTTGCCTTGGTGTCAGTGCTTCACTTTACATGACTGGAGTGCAAACAGCATACAATATATCATGACATCTATACAATTCTGCAGATCAAAGTGCACACATAGATGTTTGTATAGGTGGACCCAGTGGTAAACAAACCCACGATCCTGCAGGCTCCGTGCTCGACCGACAGAGTCACATGGAACCACATACAAAGGGGACAGAATGTCAGTGATCTGCATGCTTGTGCATGAAACACCTCTTTTCCCTGTTACGCAGGGCCAGAAGGTAAATACCAGCACCACATGACAGATCAAACATGTCATACTATGTTAGTGTACGTGCCGAGTAGAGCATATGGGCCTCGGCAGGGGTTAGCAAGGACTATAGAGTGCAGTATGGTTTCGGTGTCTGCTCTCTGTTCATAGTTTGCTTGTGAGCTAGGTCGCTTTGAGAGCCTCCTGATCCCTGACTAATCTCCTGCTACAGTGTCTGTCTGTCTGTCTGTCTGTCTGTCTGTCTGTCTGTCTGTCTGTCTGTCTGTCTGTCTGTCTGCCTGCCTGTCTGCCTGCCTGTCTGTCTGTCTGTCTGTCTGTCTGTCTGTCTGTCTGTCTGTCTGTCTGTCTGTCTGCCTGCCTGTCTGTCTGTTTGCCTGCCTGTCTGCCTCTGTCTGTCTGTCTGTCTGTCTGTCTGTCTGTCTGTCTGTCTGTCTGTCTGTCTGTCTGTCTGTCTGTCTGTCTGTCTGTCTGCCTGCCTGCCTGCCTGTCTGTCTGTTTGCCTGCCTGTCTGTCTGTCTGTCTGTCTGTCTGTCTGTCTGTCTGTCTGTCTGTCTGTCTGTCTGCCTGTCTGAGCCAGCAGCAATAGCAGCACCACCTCTCTCTCTACATATTTAGGTCAAATAGGGTATTTTCTCCCCCCCACCTGCTACTTGCATCCGCACACTCCCCAGAAATATGCCCAAACAAATAGGGCAATGACAAAATCACGCAGATCTGCTAAAGGGACACAACAAAGCAAATGAAACCAAAGCTAGTGTTGTTGTAGATGCCCATAGAATACCTCCCAAAAGAAGGACTATATCAGACAGCATGCAGCACAACAATGGCACAAACACAGGCGGGGATATAGAACTAGAACCAACACAGAAAGCAAATCAGATCAGAGCGTACCACCTGCAAAACAAAGTCAATGTCGAACTAATGTATGGTTGTTGTTGTCGACACCCACACTGTTGAATCCTCATTCACACTTCCACAGACAAATATGCATATCGCGAACTACGGCTATCTGTTCCAGCGAAGGGTTTGATTCACATTTGCATTTTTTTTTTGCACCTGAAATGAATGCTCACGGATCCCTTTGTACGTGTATGAACGATGGCTGTCCTCATACTTTTAAATGTTTAGCTTCAGGTATGCTTGTCTTTTTCTTCTTCATGTTTTAAATAGATATCTGACACGCTTGCTTCATCCCAAATGGGTTACACCCAGACCCTTGTGTTTAGTGCGATGAGGACATTGAGGCTTCTGCATTATGATCCATTTATGACACTTAAAAATGATACGGCAGCCATGTTAGCGCCACATTAATATCACACAGGAAATAATTAAATACATTTAAAAAAAGCTATGTATCTGAATGTTTAGAACTAGAATAATATTCATAATTCTAAAAGTTGGCCTAACTCTCTAAATATATAGCTCTGGCCAGGTAGACAAACACGTAATGTTTACACTATTCACCCTCTGGATACAGCGCCCTCTACTGGGGCTGTGAACAAAAATGATTTGCTGTTTACTACTCTTAGTCTTTCTTTAATAATATTCAAAAACATCAAAACCTTTAATTGAAGTAAAATGATTGAAAAAGATAAATGTGAAATAAATTTAAATCTTTTTTAAAAATGAAATATGTGTGCAACAATTATTAGCACCACACGAAATTGTTATGAGTAAAATCAAACTGAAGTATATTCCCATTCATATTAGACATGTTTTAAGTTCATCTGAGTGATGAGGAACACTTAAGTGGTAAAGCCATGACTTCCTGTTTCACTGGGGTATAAATACGAGGTGACACACAGCCTAAGTTCCCATAGTCATCCATCACTATGGGAAAGCCCCGAGAATACAGTAATGATGTGTGACAAAAAGATGTGTGGTTGTTGAGCTGCAAAAATCAGAAAATGGCTATGAGAAAATAGCCCAATGGTTGAAAATGCCCATTTCCACTATCAGGGCAATAATTCATATGTTTAAAGCAACTGGAGATGTCAACAACTGTCCTGGAAGAGGACATGTGTCTATACAGCACAGTGAGGAGGATGGTTTGAGTGGCCCAAAAATCTCCAAGGATCACAGCTGGAGAATTGCAGACATTAGTTGTGTCACGTCCTGATCTGTTTCACCTGTCCTTGTGCTTGTCTCCACCCCCCTCCAGGTGTCGCCCATCTTCCCCACTTATCCCCTGGGTATTTATACCTGTGTTCTCTGTCTGTCTGTGCCAGTTGGTCTTGTTTGTCAAGCGTACCAGTGTTTGTCCTGTCAGCTCCCGTCTTCTCCCAGACTCTCCTTTTCTCCTCCTTATGTCATTTGTATTTAGATTTTCAATGTATGATAATTGTAAACATGGGTAGCTTGAATTCTCAGGAGCATATGGAAACAAAGGCACAACAATAAACAGCAGTGCCTGGTCATTTATAACAGAACTTCAACAAGAGTGCATAGTCCATCAGCATATATCAAAATGAAGTCACATAGCAGTGCCTTAAAAAAAAAATAGGGCCACTTGAGACTGGTTAGGAAGGTGTTCTTAATGTTTTGTACACCCAGTGTATGAACCTGCACACGCACGTACATACGGGCAAACAGTCACACACCTTTTTGCTGAAGTCAATATAATCTATAGGGTCAAGTGTTTTTCAAGACCACCTGAACTGTCTTTTTTTTCTTACCTGTAGGTCTTCCTTTTGGCACCGATAATTAAGTAAAATGTCTTGATATCCAAATCATCTCAATGAATCATCTAATTCCCACAGATTAAAATGATAAGCATGCCATGTAAAATGGTTCATTTCTATGACTTCGGCTGGAAAGCCAAATAGACTTTGAATGTGATGCACCTGTGTTAATTAACTAGTGATTACGCTTCGAAGTGCGGGTCCACGGAGGTCTTATTAGGTCGGGTACACTACATCGCATGGATACAACAACAAAAAATGGCAGAAAACTCCCTCCGGCAAATGCTTACATCAATCAAATGCCTCTAAATCCATCCATGACAGAGAGTGTGCAAATACACACCTTGAGAGAAGGGAAGAGAATCGGGACGCAACCCTCTCTCACTCATCTCTCCAAAGCCTGCCCAGCACCAGAGCTTGAGATAGTGGTAATAGCAGCAGCATAGCTTCTCATAGCCCTCAGGTCTACGTGCCTCTCTGGCTCCATGCAAACATTCTCTCTCCCTGCCAATACAATCACCCACATACTCTGGGGGCCAATCTCAATAATATCTTTCCTTGATTTATCTTATCCTTGAGAGAGAGAGAGTGTGTGTGTGTGTATGTGTGTGTGTAATCCTCTCCTTTTTTTGAGACTCGGTAGCAATGACAGTGGAACAGCCAACATCCAATGCTATACTGAACAAAAATATAAAACACAACATGTAAAGTGTTGGGCCCACGTTTCATGAGCTGAAAAAAAAAAAGGTTATTTCTTTAAAATTGTGTTTCCAAATTAGTTTACATCCCTGTTAGAGAGCATTTCTCCTTCGACGAGATAATTCATCCACCTGACAGGAGTGGCATATCAAATAGCTGTAAACATAATTTTCATTACACAGGTGCACCTTGTGCGGTGGACAATAAAAGGCCACTCTAAAATGTGCAGTTTTGTCACACAACACAACTCCACTCGTGTCTCAAGTTTAGAGGGAGTGTGCAATTGGTATTCTGACTGCAATAATGTCTTCCAGAGCTTCTTGACAGATAATTGAATGTTAATTTCTCTACCATAAACCACCTCCAATGTTGTTTTAGGGAATTTGGCAGTTCATCCAACTTGCCTCACAACCGCAGACCACATGTAACCACGCTGGCCAAAGGCCTCCACATCCGGCTTGTTCACCTGCGGGATTGTCTGAGACCAGCCTCCCGGACAGCTGATGAAACTCAGAAGTATTTTTGTCTGTAATAAATCCCTTTCGCGGGGTAAAAAATCATTCTGAATGGCGCGCCTGCCCAGTCCTGTGGAATTCATAGTTTAGGGCCTAATTTATTTATTTCAATTGACTGATGTCCTTATATGAGCAGTAACTCAACACATTTGTTAAAATTGTTGCATGTTGTGTTTATGTTGTTGTTCAGTATATACGTTTGGACACACCAACTCATTCATGGGTTTTTCTTTATCTTTACTATTTTCTACATTGTAGAATAACAGTGAAGACATCTGTTAAGGGAATTTTACAGTGAAGACATCACAACTATGAAGTTACACATATGGAATCATGTCAAAAAAGTGTTTAACAAATCTAAATATATTTTATATTTGAGATTCTTCAAAGTAGCCACCCTTTGCCTTGATGACAGCTTTGCACACTCTTGGCATTCTCTCAACCAGCTTCATGAGGAAGTCACCTGGAATGCATTTCAATTAACAGGTGTGCCTTATTAAAAGTTTATTTGTGGAATTTGTTTCCTTCTTAATGCGTTTGAGCCAATCAGCTGTGTTTCGACAAGGTGTGTGAGGGAGGGGGGGGGGGGGGGGGTATACAGAAGTTAGCCCTATTTGGTAAAATACCAAGTCCATATTATGAAAATATAAAATATGCAAAGAGAAACGACTGACCTTTAAGACATGAAGGTCAGTCAATCCGAAAATTTGAAGAACTTTCAAAGTTTCTTCAAGTGCAGTCACAAAAACCATAAAGCACTTTGATAAAACTGGCTCTCATGAGGACCGCCACAGGAAAGGAAGACCCATAGATTCCTCTGCTGCAGAGGATAAGTTCATTACAGTTACCAGCCTCAGAAATGCTTCACAGAGTTCAAGTAACAGACACATCTCAACATCAACTGTTCAGAGGAGACTGTGTGAATCAGGCCTTCATGGTTGAATTGCTGAAAAGAAACCACTACTAAAGGACACCAATAAGAAGAGACTTGCTTGGGCCAAGAAACACAAGCAATGGACATTAGACTGGTGGAAATCTGTCCTTTGGTCTGATGAGTCCAAATTTGAGATTGTTGGTTCCAGCCACCGTGTCTTTGTGAGACACAGAGGAAGTGAACGGACGATCTCCGCATGTGTGGTTCCCACCATGAAGCATGGAGGAGGAGGTGTGATGGTGTGGGGGTGATTTGCTGGTGACACTGTCAGTTATTTATTTAGAATTCAAGGCACACTTAACCAGCACGGCTACCACATCATTCTGCAGCTGGTTTGCACTTAGTGGGACTATCATTTGTTTTTCAACAGGAAAACTGTCTGCCTTCAATTCTAGGCTTAGATTGCATTGTGTCACGGTCGGCAACTGACGGTCTTACAGATGTCGAGGGAAACACATAAAAGTGAGCCATTGATTGACACAGGGTCGTAAAATAGCAACAGGCTCTTGCATAGTGGCAGTGGAGCTCATTGGTTGCAGGGATTGGTTGCCATAAATAGCTGCCTGGAGCAGCCTGTTGGGTATTGAGCAATCAGATCTATAGCGGAAATACTTAGGCCATAGAAAATACCCGCTACACATTTGACTGTGTCCCAAATGGCACCCCTTTTCCCCTATACTGTGCACTACTTTTGACCAGCGCTCTACGGACCTTGGTCAACAGTAGGAAAACTAGGGGATACGGTGCCAGTTGGGAATCAGCCTTGAAACATTATGTAAATGTGGGATAAATAATCAATTGGAGAGCTTGACCCTGTGATACCGAGATGGCCGAAAGCACTTCTTCTCTTGTTACGGTACTTATGGCGGCACAGAGAGCTCTCTGTCTTCTGTGGCTGAAGTGTGCATGTGAGGGGGTGGGAGGTGGGGGAGGGAGAGAGAGAGTGGGGGGGACAGTTGGGAAAATAACTGTAATAAGGAACGGAGAGAGGTAAGGAGGGAGGAAAGGAGAGGAATGGAAGGAGGAAGAGGGAAGGAGGAAGGGGAGAGAAGGTAAGGAGGGAGGAAAGGAGAGGAATGGAAGGAGGAAGAGGGAAGGAGGAAGGGGAGAGAAGGTAAGGAGGGAGGAAAGGAGAGGAATGGAAGGAGGAAGGGGAGAGAAGGTAAGGAGGGAGGAAAGGAGAGGAATGGAAGGAGGAAGGGGAGAGAAGGTAAGGAGTTGTGGAAAGAACTTCATGTACTTTGGGTGCATCTTGCATTTATCCGCCCACCCACGCTGCTCCCCGTCTATCACTTTACATCTAGGCAATACGTTATAGGACATGGAAGTACCTGAAATAACCTGCAATTTAAAAACATCAAAGAGCATGCCTTTTCACAAACTTCTCAGAGTTTCCGTGGAAACACGAACATACTTATTGTGACCTTTTAGCAGAGTTGATGTTTCCCCTCAGCGGATATTGCAAATAACATAATTTAGTCTCAGTCTTCAGTCTAGCTTCATTATAGTTTCATTTTGCTTTATGCATCATAGAAATGCAGTGGCAAATGTATACCGTATGTCCGTTAGCGACGAGTGTAGGCCAACGGTTAACGTTGGTTTATTACCCCATGCTCTTTCAAAGCGACCCTAACACAAACACAAACACCTACCATCACTTCATTTCCATTCTCAGTTTGCGACCTCGTCTTTCCAGGACAAAGTCAACATTCACTTCCAATTTGTTTGAAAAAAATGTTTTGAGTGCAGAGTCAAAACAAATAGGTGACTTAGACTTTTCGGCGATCGAGGTGCATGTTCTTTTCGCAAGAGGCCCGGGTGGATTTTGTGTTTTATTTGAAAGATGTCTTGAAATCAATCGATTTCAAATGGCAAAGACATGTAAAAATATGAGACATTTGTTGAAGGTTGTAAAACTACTATTTTGTTGTCATGTCTGAATATGCTTTTTCTCAGGTGTGAAAGGATTGTGGTAGTATAGTGAAACATGACTTGTTGGCACTGACCTCCCACCTGCATGAATTTGAATAATAATGATAAACTTTTCAACAAAACTAATAATCAACTCTTCAACAAAACCATTGCCATCATACATTTTGCTTCCAACCTAGAACCAAGGTTACTGCCACAACTACAAACTAGATGTAACTGAGAAATCAAAAAAATATGTCTATGAAGAATGAGAAAGAGAGAAGGAGAGAGAGAGAAAGAGAGGACATATGAAAGGCTGAGAGAGAGAGAGAGAGAGGACATATGAAAGGCTGAGAGAGAGAGAGAGAGAGAGAGAGAGAGAGAGAGAGAGAGAAAGAGAGAGAGAGAGAGAGAGAGAAAGAGAGGACATATGAAAGGCTGAGAGAGAGAGAGAGATAGAGAAAGAGAGAGAAAGAGAGGACATATGAAAGGCTGAGAGAGAGAGAGAGAGAGAGAGAGAGAAGAGAGAGAGAGAGAGAGAGAGAGAGAGAGAGAGAGAGAGAGAGAGAGAAAAGAGGACATATGAAAGGCTGAGAGAGAGAGAGAGAGAGAGAGAGAGAGAGAGAGAGAAGAGAGAGAGAGAGAGAGAGAGAGAGAGAGAGAGAGAGAGAGAGAAAGAGAGGACATATGAAAGGCTGAGAGAGAGAGAGAGAGAGAGCGAGAGAGAGAGAGAGGGAGAGAGAGAGAGAGAGAGAGAGAGAGCACTTAGATCTTCTGCACAGATTCTGTCCGACTTGTGCCCTGACCGTGAATCTCAGTAAGACAAAAATAATGGTGTTCCAAAACAGTTCCAGTTTCCACGACCACAAATTCCATCTAGACACCGTTGCCTTAGAGCACACAAAAAACGATACAGACCTCGGCCTAAACATCGTAACTTCGCAACATGTAACTTTGACAAAGCTGTGAACGAGACAAGGTCATAAGGGCCTTCTATGCCATCAAAAGGAGCATACAATTTGACATACCAATTAGGATCTGGCTAAAAATACTTGAATCAGTTATAGAACCCATTGCCCTTTATGGCTGTGAGGTATGGGGTCTACTCACCAACCAAAAATTCACAAAATGGGACAATCACCAAATTGACACTGCATGCATAATTCTGCAAAAATATCCGCAGTATACAACGTAAAACACCAAATAATGCATACAGAGCAGAATTAGGCCGATACCCGCCAAGTATCAAAATCCTGAAAAGACGTTCAATTCCACAACCACCTAAAAGGAAGCGATTCCCAAACCTTCCATAACAAAGCCATCACCTACAGAGAGATGAACCTGGAGAAGAGCCCCCTAAGCAAGATGGTTGTGGGGCGCTGTTCACAAAGGCACAACTGACCCCACAGAGCCCCAGGATAGCAATACAATTAGTCCCAACCAAATCATGAGAAGACAAAAAGATAATTACTTGACACATTGGAAATAATTAACAAAAAAACTGAGCAAACTAGAATGTTTGGTCCTAACCAGAGAGTACACAGTGGCAGAATACCTGACCACTGTGACTGACGCAAAATTAAGGAAAGCTTTGACTACAGACTCTCTCAAGAGAAGACAAGCTATGTGCACACTGCCCACAAAATGAGGTGGAAACTGAGCTGCACTTCCTAACCTCTTGCCAAATGTATGACCATATTAGAGACACATATTTCCCTCAGATTACACAGATCAACAAATAATTCAAAATCAAATCCAATTTTGATAAACTCCCATTCCCTATTGGGTGAATTACCACAGTGTTCCATCACAGCAGCAAGATTTGTGACCTGTTGCCGCAAGAAAAGGACAACCAGTGAAGAACAAACACCATTGTAAATACAACCCATATTTATGTTGATTTATTTGACCTTTTCTACTTTAACTATTTGCACAGCGCTACAACACTGTATATATACATACTATGACTTTTGAAATAGGCTCCCGAGTGGCACAGTGGTCTGAGGCACTGCATCTCAGTGATCAAGGCATCACTACATACCCTGGTTCAATTCCAGGCTTTATCACAACCAGCTGTGATTGGTAGTCCCATGGGGCGGTGGAAAAATTGACCCATTGTTGATAGGGTTTGGCTGGGGTAGACCATCATTGTAAATAATAATTTGTTCTTAACTGACAAAGGATAAATAAAATACAACTTACTTTGGAACTTGTGTGATATGTATTGTTTAGTTCACTTTTGTTTATCCATTTAACTTGTTTTGGAAATGTAAAGCGTTTTTCCCATGCCAATAAAGCCCCTTGAATTGAATAGAGAGAGAGGAAGAGACAGAGCATTGAATTGAGAGCATGAGATAGAGAGGTCATGCAACACTCAGAGAGAGAGAGAGTGAGTGAGTGAGGGAGAGAGGGCATGTTCGGTCACAGAGCGAGAACACTTTGGAGTTCATACACAGTTTGAAATGGCGAGAAACAACAGCCTCCAATCACAACCAAGGCCATTGTTGAGTGCTATACAGATGTAGGATCTTAATCTGACCTACAGTATATTGCTGCAGCAAAACAATCCTGAAGCAACAGGATGTTGCTTGATCGGTGGTTAGGCTATTAGCTGGTGAAAATAAGGCTACATGAAAAGTGAAATACTGTTCATATAACAGTATGTGTTGGTGCAGGTTGTCAGTTAATTTCTTAGTCTGCACTTCCTGAAGCACAGGCCAATTCTCACCCGCAAAAGAGTGATCAAATTAAGATCCCACATCAGTACTTGGTTAACCCCAGTTTGACGCCTCGGGCTTACAGACCTACAGACCACTTTCTAAAACGACCCAATGAGATATCCCTCATGCTCTTGACGTCGTGGTCAAGCACGGCCCAGCAAACGCCACAGAGGACCGCAGTAAACAAAGAGACCCTTTCCGGTCAACTCTCACCGTGTAATATATCACTGGCTATTACCTCAAAGCGGTTGACAGCATTCCGGTCTCGGTGCAACAGTGGAGTGGTTGTTAGCGAGGAAACGGGTGGGAAGCGGTCGACATCGGTCATGGTTAAGAGATTGATTCATCATGGTGGTGCCACAGGCCCTCTCTCAGCCTTCTCTCGCCCTTTCCAACAAAGCACCGAGGGTATCAGGGAACTTTGGGTAGCCGTAGTCAGCGAGAATGCATGACGGAAGAACGGCAGTGTTTTAGACACAGGCAAGAATGTCCATGTAGACACAGAGACATGCATGTACACACCTGCACACACACACACAAACATATACGTAGAGTATGCACACTGACACATCAGTTATCATGTTATTTTCTCATTTCCATTTTAGACACCATTTGAAGGGAGATGTTTTAACTCTAATCTCAACCGTCTCGTAGGTTTCCAAGGCAAACTCCGGACCATGATATTGAGCCTGCGCTTTGGATGTGAACACATTTAGCACACATACCTGTACACCAGCCAATGTGTTTCAAAACGCTGCCTTGTGTCACTGTGTTTACATTATTGCAACGATGTAACGCTGAGCGCACCGACATTACAGGAACAGAAACAATGAAGACTGGGGAAGGACCAAAGGGAGTGACATATATAGGGCAGGTAATCATGGAGGTGATGGAGTCCAGGTGAGTGTCATTCTGCGCAAATGCGCGCAACGCTGGTGACAGGTGTGCGCCATAAACGAGCAGCCTGGTGACCTAGAGGCCGGAGAGGGAGCACACCTGACAATTATAAACCTTTCAGTGCTTTCACTGTGGTCCTGTTTGGTATCTACTGTATGTGGGAAGGGGGCATGTATTAGAAGCACTTAAACATAGCGGGGAGTGCAGAGTGTAGCCCGTGGTAAAACAGCAGGCCACACACACACTCACAACGTTAATGCGCATAGGCACACACGCACGCACGCACACCCACACACACACACCCACACACACACACCCACACACACCAGCCACTCCATGCGGTGAAAGAACAGTAATGCACACGCACACACATTCACACACAAGCCAACCACCTCCATTCGCATGCGCACACACGCGCACACAAACACACACTCCAGCTCAACAGCTCAAGGAGGGAGGCAACTAACCGGAGGAGGGAGGTGGGTGCACTGACCCAGCCTGTTTGCTCTGTGTGAGGCCCCAATCAAACTTTCATGAGGGGAGTCTGTGAAAGGTAACTCTGCCTGACAGTGCCTCCCACACACACCGTTCCCACGGCGACCCGGGCTGAGCGCAGGTGTGTGGCCCCGGGAATGTTTGTGCTGGACAACAGGCCACTGCTTACAGAGCTGTCTGCCACTCTGAGTGTGAGGATAAAGAAGCCCGTAGTGTCTGAGAGTGTGCTGAAAACACATCAGTGAGGGAGAGAGAGAGACAGAGAACGACA
Organism: Oncorhynchus nerka; assembly: GCF_034236695.1. NCBI lineage: Eukaryota > Metazoa > Chordata > Actinopteri > Salmoniformes > Salmonidae > Oncorhynchus > Oncorhynchus nerka. Next base: position 36,669,601 of record NC_088413.1, on the reverse strand, counting down.
GAGAAAGGCAGAGACAGAGAGAAAGGGCAGAGAGAGAGAGAGAGACAGAGAGAGACAGAGAACGACAGAGAAAGGCAGAGACAGAGAAAAGGCAGAGACAGAGAGAGAGAGAGAGAGAGAGAGAGAGAGAGAGAGAGAGAGAGAGCGACCATAACCGAAAAACAGAGAACTCTCAAGAAGAAATAAAGGAAACACATCATCACAAACACTGAGGTAGCAGATGAGGCTCTCTCCATGAGGCAGTAAGGTGTGTGTGTGGCTGGCCTACTTTACTTATATCACACGGGGCTTGTCAGGGATGGGGAGATGAGGAGGGGAGACGACGGAGGGGCTCTTTTTGCTTTAGCATGTTTGCTGCATCATCCTCGCTGCTATCCGCCATGATGGATTCCAGCGTTGCCACGGAGATAATTCTGTGTGTGGGAGGTGGGGTTGGTGTATGTGTGGGAGGGGTGTTGTGTGTGTGTGTGTGTGTGTGTGTACACTATATTTACTGTGCAGGTCACTTCATATCCCATGCTGGTGGAGAAAATGACAATATACTTCTGTGGTAAAAATATGCCTTTAACAAACATCTGAAAGCAAGAGCTCCAATAAATACCATCTATCTTGAGTCTAACAACTCAGCCCCATCATATCGACTGACTAACAAGCGTGCCACCATATACCCTGTATCTCGATCATTACATTCCGACAGCTCAAATGAATAACAAAGTAAATTCGCTTGAATGTACTATTTTGTGTATCGAGCCGTCCCGGGCTCAAAGCAAGGCCTTGTGTTTATTAGGTGAAGCTGTACAGCTTAAATAAATACATACCAAAGCTCTGAGAGAGAGAGAGAGAGAGAGAGAGAGAGAGAGAGAGAGAGAGAGAGAGAGAGAGAGAGAGAGAGAGAGAGAGAGAGAGAGAGAGAGAGAGAGGTACAAGCCACCCTGCTAAGTACTGTATATCATGCAGTCTGTTAGAGGGGCTCGGGTTATTGCGGGCATCGGAATTTACCGCTTGCGAGGACGCAAATATTGACACTGTTGCGCTAAATCCTATTATAGATTACATTTGTGATCTCATTTTTGGAAATAGCTAAGCCTCAGGAATGAAATTACTATCTGTAAATCAGTTTCCCCCCCCAACCTTCTACTTCGGCAATATCTGTTGTGGTTGTGTGGAATGGTAACAAAATGGGTAGGGGTAAAGAGAGGGAAGAGAGGACCAGTCTATTCACCAGGGGTTTAATGTTGTTATTCACCATCGCCTTGCTACCTGTGTCACGCAGGGAACTTTCAACTCTCTCCTAGGTTCCCATTTGGAATTTGTTCATACAGTGGTATATGTAAAGCCTAAAAATTGTCCGAATTGGATTTGCAGATATTTACCTAGGGATGGGATTCAAGAAACCACAAAGCATTAAAGTGAAAAAATCAGATATGCATAAAAAAAAAAGAGAAATAAACTAAGTATTTAGAAAAAGAAGTAAACTTGCATGCCTTTCAGAGTAAGCTATGATGAACCCCATTCAGATAAAGCAATTAGGCCGTTAATTGCCATTGAAAGCATGTGTAGAGACTCCTCTCCACTAGTGAGCTGGATTATACATGGCGGCAGATTAGCAAATTGAGAGCTGGAACAAACTAAGTGCTTTGGGGAACCTCAGCCCCTTCAGCCCCTCAAAGTCAGTGTGCGCATCCCAAATAGCACCCTATTCCCTATATAGTACTTTTGACTAGGGCCCATAGGGCTCTGATAAGAAATGGTGCACTATATAGTGAATATGGTGTCATTTGGGGAGAAGCCAGTGACATAACGAAAACACAGCGATAGAAAAACATATTTCTTTCCTTATCTAAGCTAGCAAATAAACAAAAGGGAAGGATATCGTGAAAAGGACATCTCCCAACGGCAACCCGGTGGCTTGGAGTCGTAACGGAGGATCTGACAGACAAATGTGCTTTCGCTAGTTTCCAACATTCACATGCGATGCTTTGTGACAACCTAATAGCGAGGAGCCAGTGCATCTCGAATCACTGCATCAAAGGTCAAAGTAACTGTGAACATAATCTCCCACCGCGACAGATGGAGAAAAGTGATACAGGATTTGAGACAGAGAAAAAGGTCCAGCTACCGCACAAGACTATACATGTAGCACTACGGAACCCTGTTAAAAAAAACGTTACTACTATGCCGTGAACTGTAACCTGGTGGTAGAGTGTCTGTCCTGAGATTGGAAGGTTGTGAGTTCAAAACCCGATTGAGTTGTACCGAATACTGTAACAATGGGACCTGATGTGTCTCTGCTTGGCACTCGGCACTAAGGACATCGATTGGCTGTAAAAGGCCCTCTGACAGACTAGAGTCCAGTGGGTGTACTTGTACATCAAGCTGCCTCACGCTACTGAAACAGGACATAGGCTCCTGCCCTATGAGCTGTTCTGGCTTGATCATACAATGCTACATATTAGGGATACAAGATTTATCGGTGAAGATATCGGAATCGGCCGACTTTGGCCCGATGTTTAGTTTAACACTGACGTCAAAGCTGACGTACGTATATAACATAGGTGCATGACGTAATGACACTACATAAAGTGTAGCGTTACACGTGCAACACATCATTCCTAACTTAGCCCATAATGTCTGCTGTGTGGATCGAGCAGTCAACAAGTCGAGCAGTCATTTGAAAGAGTAATTACAATTTTGGCGATACAACTCAAAGGCGAAACCCATTAACGCCAAGATAATGGGGTTCATTGCCCTTGACAATCAACCGTTCTCTGTCGTGGGTAATGTTGGCTTTCGCTGACTGGTCGTGCACCGGTCGAGCACACACAAACGTTACTGTTTTTCAGATGTTGCCCTACCGGAGTTACACAGTAATAGCGTCACTGCTATTAGCTTCACGGCTGTCATTTGGACCAGCGATGTCAGCCCCATGAGCATGCTGAGTCTGACGGCACAGTGGGTCGTCGAGGATTTTGTACGGAGGAAAGACGTATTTCATGCTCATGAATGTGCTGGTTGTTTGAAACTTGGAAACATGAACAAACACACTAGCGAGCTCTATTCGGACGACTGACTCGATAAATAAGCTCATCAAATGCGCCTGCAGCAGACGTGATACCCTCTGTCACGGCACTGAAACGCCTGCTCGCCACCATGCTCGATGCTATGCATTGCACAAGGACCGCTACTTCGAGGCAGACAAGAAACAGGGTTTACGTGAAATGTTACATACACAGATGGACAAGATGGAAACGGACCCACGACAGAAGAGGCCTCGGATAGAGCTGAAACTTCACTGCTTGACATGCATGATGAAATCCTGGGTGAGAATGAAACGACTGAACAAATGAACAATGAAACAGCACAGCAAGTAAGTGAAAGAAATAGGTTTTGAATATATTTCACTGGTAATGGGGACATTAGTAAATGCCAACAAAATACATTTTTGGTCAGTGTTTATGTGTGTGTAACCTTTATTTAACTAGACAAGTCAGTTAAGAACAAATTCTTCTTTACAATGACGGCCTACCCCGGCCAAACCCAGATGACGCTGGGCCAATTGCGTGCCGCCCAATGGGACTCCCAATCACAGCCGGATGTGATACAGCCTGGATTCGAACCAGGGACTGTAGTGACGCCTCTTGCACTGAGATGCAGTGCCTTAGATCGCTGCGTCCATGTGTGTGTGTTAACTATTTAACGGCACTATAATGCTTAAAAGGCAGCAAACATTTTAAATATCGGGTTTCGGTACCTGGCAAAAATGTAATATCGGTGCATCGCTACTACATGGCACCCTAGTTAGTGCACTACTTTGACCACTCCCATAATGACAGTTAGAGAAATGTAATATAGGATTTGAGGCAAAGAATACGGTCAGGGTAGAATATATGACAAATGTATGTGGCACTACCAAACCCTGTTACAAAGACATTCCTATATCATGAAGGGGATTGAAGATAGAACTCAACGACAGTGTTACATAACGCTATATCGAATGTGCTCTCCGGCAAGGAGGAAAGTTTTTTTTTGTTTGTTTTGTTGCTACTGCTAACCTCTTGCGCAAGCATCCCACACAGCCTGTTAATGTAAGAACATGTACTGTGTGCCTCCCATGGGATATTTCAAAGAGAAACGCTGGGGAAGTCTGTTCCATCTGCACTTTCGCTGCAACACGGTTTATGAATACAGATATTTCTAAAGATATCTAAAGATAATTGCATATGTTTGTAATTGACCTGAATTGACTTCGACTAAAACTACAAATAGACACAAGTCTGCAGATTGTTGTTTCAGGCCAGTGCTACTAATTTATTTTTATTTAACCTTTATTTTACTAGGCAAGTCAGTTAAGAACAAATTCTTATTTTCAATGACGGCCTAGGAACAGTGGGCTAACTGCCTGTTCAAGGGCAGAACGACAGATTTTGTACCTTGTCAGCTCGGGGATTTGAACTTGCAACCTTTTGGTTACTAGTCCAATGCTCTAACCACTAGGCTACCCTGCCGCCCCAGGTGGTAGCAGCTGTCGTAACTCTTATGACATCTGTTATGTCATGGTTATGGAGTGTTATGTGATCTTTATGGCGCAGGTTTCAAGTGAAGTGCAACCCCTAATCCCAGTGTCCAGTGTCCTGAGAGTGGGGATTGCTCCATTGGTCTACGGAGGGAGGGATGGAGAGAGGGAGGGATGGAGGAAGTCACAATGCTGTAAATTCTTGCCTAGCAACAATTTTAGCTACTACTCTGTCCAGAGATTGATCATTGATTGGGGGGGGGGGGACTCAAATACGAATAATAGTGGTTGTGGTTGTGCATCAGCAGTCACTTAATTAGTCCATGTCAGCTCCATTTTTTGTAGATTGGAAAATGAGTCTAGAAGGCAGCTATCTAAACTTGTAGTAAATGTGGTCAAATGACCGACCAGACTGTTGGTCCAGACCATTGAGCATCACTTATCATATAAAAAAAACGGCAAACATTTGCCTCCACCCTATGGCAAAATGTGTAGAATTGCAGGAAGGGATGGATGGGGTCACAATTGTCACGCCCTGGCCATAGAGAGGCTTTTTATTCTATATTTTGGTTAGGCCAGGGTGTGACTAGGGTGGGCATTCTATGTCCTTTTTTCTATGTTTTGTATTTCTATGTCTTGGCCTGGTATGGTTCTCAATCAGGGACATCTGTCTATTGTTGTCTCTGAATGAGAACCATACTTAAGTACCCTTTTCCCCCACTTGTTTTGTGGGAAGTTAACTTTGTAGTTGTTCAGGGCACATAGCCCAAAGCTTCACGGTTGGTTTTCTGTTCTTCGTTTTGTCGGCGTCATTTTTGAATAAAGTTTAAATGTATGCTTACCATGCTGCACCTTGGTCCAGTCCTTCAGCCAGCCGTGACAGCAATGCTGTAGCATCTTGCATAGCGAGAATTCGAACCACTAGCCTAGTTCCACACAGTGTCCAGCAAGTATCTCTCCTTGCACATCATCATCTGCTCATCTATCACTCCAGCGGTAATCTGCTGAATTGTAATTACTTCGCCACTATGGCCTATTTATTGCCTTACCTCCTCACGCCATTTGCACACACTGTATACAGACTTTCTTTTTTTTCTATTGTGTTATTGACTGTACGCTTGTTTCTTCCATGTGTAACGCCGTGCTGTTGCTTGTGTCGCACTGCTTTGCTTTATCTTGGCCAGGGTCGCAGTGGTAAATGAGAACTTGTTCGCAACTAGCTTACCTGGTTAAATAAAGGTTAAATAAACTTTTTTTGAGTTAGGGAGTGGGAATTGATGGTGCTCTATTGGTCTCGGGAGGGAAGAAGGGAGGGACAAAGGAAAGGGAGATTAGCTACTCTGCCCTAAAGAGGACAACATATTATAGATTGTGCTTTATTGTTCTGGGGGAGAAACTTTTAATGGAGAAGATAGGACATAGATGAAAGGTTTCTTATGGATGATCGATGGACAGGTCGGTCACTGTTCTCCTGTGAGCTACGAGCAACCCACCGATCCCCCTTAACCCTCATTGATCCTTGGTCATCCATTGATTGGGAGCCCCGGGCCTGATAGTCGCCGGTCGTGTCCCCGTAGGCCGAAGGATACATCAGGGGAACCAGTCAAGGTCGACCTCTTTGATCAACTTTGCCCTTTGTTAATAAGAGTCTAGCGTGTGTTAGAGACATAATATGCATCAGCAAATGGCTGTATGGGAGATAATATATTTTGATCCACCCAATGTGCCCCTTGCACTTAAACAAAAAAAACTCCATGAACTCACTGAAGGCATGATTCAATAGGGCACTCCGTAGCAGAACATTTTGCAACGGCAAGCGAAACAGAGCTTGTTATTGAACTATGTTCATGTTGTCCCTCCCTGTTACAGTCTTCTGTTCAGTGTCAGGAGGTACAGTGTTTATAGCCTACAAAAGACTCTAAACTGGTGACGGCCATCACGAGCTAACAAAGCGAAGAAAAACTGCACAAAAAATCCCAACAACAAACATGACATTAACAAATGACATAAACAAATGGTAATCACTGCATGACCCTCCATTGAGGTACTATGACACTACAACGAGCAGCCCAACAGATGGAGCCGTGCCAATATATCCTACAAACACCAGCTTCGAGGGCATTATCACATTCATACAAAGGGTTACCAACATATTCAAATAATGATTTACATATTGCAATTTAAAATGTTAATTTAATGAATTTATTAATACTCAACGAGCAGCCAAACAGATGGAGCCGAGCCACGCCGCCTCTGAAAAACCCCACGGACCAGGGTCAATTAATCAGACAACGAAGTAGACAGAAAAACGTGCTGCAATGCTAATGTTAGCATACACTCACTAACAAGTGACCCCCCATCAGTCATCAGAATGGAAGGTCCCGCTAGTTTCGTAGAGTAGTAGAGGCTGACAAAATAGAGGGGAGGAGGATGGAGGGGACTGGGCAGCACTTGTCATCCTCAGTGGATGAAGAGTGTGAGGGAGCGGATAGGGAGGGCAAACAGAAAGGGAGGAAAAGGAGAGAGGGAAGCCTCCCCTAATGGGGCTGCATGCACTCACGCTCGCACGCACGCACTCAATCACTCACTCGCACACACTCACTCGCACACCCCATATCTGCTCTGATATCGGCCTATATTGATGCCCTGCAACAGTAATACTGAGCTGGACTTCAAGTCTATTTGCCAAGTTCACTAAAGGTGAAGTACTGTATAAATATCATCCACTGTAGATCTGACCTACAGTGTGGTGCTTAAGGTTGAGGAAGGAAAGAAATGTTGGTAAATTAATGTAACATTGATTTCAACATGGTAGGAGGGGTGAGGGCATCGAGAAACCTTCATATGAATAACATAAACGTTATTGGGATATATTAATAATATACCAGACATATTACTAATGTAAATTATGAATATGGTCTATATGTAATTATATGGGTGAGGGGGAGATCAATATTAAATGATTGAAGTTACAAATCCAACAAGGAAATGTGGAAAGCAAACAGATCAGAGTAAAACACTGGATGTCAAAGAACACGTTTACATTTTACAATATCTGTTAGAGTAACAATGTCATAATCACCTTGTGAATGATCATTTACCTCCGTGGTAGCCAATGACATAATATCCTAGAGATTCAATATGCTAACTATTGCTATTGTAGTACAGTTAGTATGCCTTGAGGAGAACATTCACCACACAATAGAATATTATAGTATTTAAGTGATAATGCCCGAGAAGCCGGTGTTTGAAAGATACATTGGCATGGGTGTTGTTAGGCCCGAGGCCAAGTTTAGGGCCGGCAAACCATGCCAATATATCCTACAAACACCAGCTTCGAGGGCATTATCACTTTTATACAAATGGTTACCAACATATTTTTCAAATGATTTACATGTTTTAATTTAACATTTTAATTTAATGAATTTATTCATACTATTTCTTCCTTCCACAAGATATAGTCCCGACACAAATCGGGTAGCTACCCAAGCCGGGTGGCCGTTCATTCTATCGGTTTGGTTGCCAGAGACGCGGCACAGTCCTTAAGTCTTTTTGTTCTAAATGTTCTATTGCCAGACTGGCTGGCAACATTCTTATCCCTTGCTTGCTAGCTAGCCAACTTTGGCTAACTTACAGTCACATCAAACAGTGCAGCCAGAATAAGTAGCTGCATTTGCATTTGTTTAACTTCTTATGGCCGGGGGGCAGTATTGAGTAGCTTGGATGAATAAGGTACCAAGCGCCTCAGTCCCAGTGGCTAATATATAGATATTATTAGTATATTTGGATAGAAACACTCTGAAGTTTCTAAAACTGTTTGAATGATGTCTGTAAGTATAACAGAACTCATATGGCAGGCAAAAACCTGACAAAAAATCCAACCAGGAAGTGGGAAATCTGAGGTTGGTCGATTTTCAACTCAGCCCCTATTGAAGATACAGTGGGACATTGGTCATGTTGCACTTCCTAAGGCTTCCACTAGATGTCAACCGTCTTTAGAAACTTATTTGAGGCTTCTACTGTGAAGGGGGGCTGAATGAGAGGGGAATGAGTCAGAGGTCTGCCAGCAGCCATGCTGGTCACGCGCATTCACATGAGAGGTAGCTCCCGTTCCATTTGCTTTTCTGAAGATAAAGGAATTCTCTGGTTGGAACATTATTGAAGATTTATGTTAAAAACATCCTAAAGATTGATTCTATGCATCGTTTGACATGTTTCTACGGACTGTAACATAACTTTATGACATTTCGTCTGCAACTAGTGCAACTGCGCTTCGTGAGTTTTGATTTGTTTACCAAACGCGCTAACAAATGATGGACATTATCGAACAAATCAAACATTTATTGTGGAACTGGGATTCCTGGCAGTGCATTCTGATGAAGATCATCAAAGGTAAGTGAATATTTATAATGTTATTTCTGACTTCTGTTGACTGCACAATATGGCGGATATCTGTTTGGCTTGTTGGGTCTCTGATCGCCGTACTCAGATTATTGCAGGGTTTGCTTTTTCCATAAAGCTTTTGTTTTGGATACACCCATAACAATGAGCTAATGATGAGGGATTTCACCTGGCATAGAAAATGTGTTCTCTCGTCGAGACACATTTCTTCAAAGGAGCTAGCCAACAACACAGCTAACAAAATGACTTCAAACTGAAGCTGGAAATACTGCAAACTAGCTGCACTTCATTGAGTTTTACCTGTTTTCTATTGATATTTCTCTGTGTATATGCATACACATTTGGGTGATTCATGATTTCGACTGGCTGAGATAAACTGTCTGCCTGTATGTCTCATCCCGACTCCCGACACATTCATTACTATGTGACAGCTGAAGATCGAATATGAATATTGAAACAATGTTGCAAATGTTGGAGAGACAGACAGCAAGATTTATACAAATATCCACAGTTGAAAACTAAATGTTAGTCTAAAGGAAATGGGAGATAATGTCTAGATGCTTTTTCTAGTGGAGATACAGTTTATAAATTGCCTGGTTGGGCTGATGAGACAGTGGATTGTGCAGTCAGATGGAACATAGTAAATAGGCATTTTAACGTCATAGATTTAGCCGATGGTAACTTGTGGTATAGACACCAGCTGAAATGCGGTTTTTACCAATTAGCATTCAGGATAGATGCAACGGTTGTATAAATGATATATGCCATTTAGCAGACACTTTTATCCAAAGAAACTCAGTCATGTGAACATACATTTTAGTGGTCCCGGGAATCAAACCCACTGCCCTGGCGTTTTAAGCTCCACGCTCTACCAACTAAGCTAACGAGGACAAGAAAACATGACAAATACAGAGAGAGGAGAACAATGTTGAAATAACATTGAAATGACAGACGTTGAGATAAACCATGGCCGATTCCAGTTCTTTATCCATTTTTCTAATAACTGCTCGATATATTATCTGCTCTCTGTTCTGCTATTAATATTTACATTCTCATTCCATTCAAACTGCTCTTTCTTATCATGAAACTACCCCTGAAATTAGCAAGATAAAGATAAGAGGCAATATTCATATTCAACATTTTCACACATTTTTGTCAATATGCATTTTCTGGCTGCACTATTGTCGGGCAGAATATAGTCTGGACAAAACGTATCACATTTCTTCACACAGTTCTCTCCGACATCTCACCAGTCACCATCCAAATTCAGATGGATCACAAACCAAGCCAAGAACCGTCGTGAACCATGCCAAAGATATGTGAACACGGGATAGTTCAAAAGCCGCCACACACACTCTCCACTCTTCAAAATCTAAAATGACAGCGTCCAGAGGGAGCTCTGGTTGCAGTTGGCTGAAGTTTCCACTTCCTTCCTTCCTCCTTCCTTCCAGCCAGCCTGCTGAATTAGGGGCTTGGCATTGGCTCCTTCCTTCCTCCTTCCAGCCAGCCTGCTGAATTAGGGGCTTGGCATTGGCTCCTTCCTTCCTCCTTCCAGCCAGCCTGCTGAATTAGGGGCTTGGCATTGGCTCCTTCTCTCGCACTAACTGAAGTTCTAAATAAGTGCATAAATAAATGCAGATGGGGAAGTTGTGTGACTTGTGATTCAGGGACTTCAGCTCTCAACGCCAATCCTAATCAAGACCATTTTAGACTCACAGGCCTCGGAAACCTGTCGTGTATCTCTGAGTTAGTTACTGGATGTGTCCCAAATGGCAGCCTATTCCCTATATAGTGTACAATCGGTGTCGCATTTAATATTATGCGTCACTTCTCTTGGCACTGAGATACACCATTTCCAAATGCATTACGTTTTCAAACGTTTTGGAAGACTTCGATAACATCTTGATAGCATCTTCAAATCCTCCCAATTCCCGGGCGCCCAAACCAGCACCTTCTGTTAAGCATTCTGTGGATGAACGGCTTGGATGTGGAAAAGGAAAACAAGCATCCCACGAATCTGCAAATGCAAATTAATTAGTTAAAAATCATACAATGTGATTTTCTGGATTTTTGTTTTAGATTCCGTCTCTCACAGTTGAAGTGTACCTATGATAAAAATTACAGACCTCTACATGCTTTGTAAGTAGGAACACCTGCAAAATTGGCAGTGTATCAAATACTTGTTCTCCCCACTGTAGAATGAAGGACAGTCAGTGATAGTGAGATCTCTCAATCTCCACTAGCGCATCTCTATTTCATGTGGTGATGTGACAGAGGCTGTATCCCAGACGGCACCCTATTTCTAGTGCATAGCCCTATTGGCCCTGGTCAAAAGTAGTGCACTGCATACGCAATAGGGGGCCATTTGGACCACACTAGGGACTCTAGCCTTTCTGTAATGAACTCATTAAACTATATGGGCCTCATTTCCTGTTCGAGAGAAGCCACTAATCAGCCACTGCAAAGTAACACGCACAAGTCCATAAACTTTTATGGCTTTCCCACGCCATTGGGTCCCCTCAGCGATTAATTGTCAAGGGAGGGCTAGGTTCATTACTAAAACAGCAATCTAGCCTTGTTAAGAAATAAATACATATGAATAAACAAATGCAACTGCCGTGGAAGTCAGTCAATTTGGAAAAGTGGCGATTGGAGATTGGACAAAGCGTTAACATCAATGTAATGAAATCGGTTAGACTCACAGACCCGGAGAAAACTGGTTTCATTGTATTTGCATCTGGCTTTTTTTCCTTTGCCCTCAAGCCTTTTTTAATGTGAATGAATTCAAGTTATTGTGTTTGGTCATAGGTGTGTAACCAAAGTCATGTTCTGGCATGTTCGAGAAACAAGTGGCGAAGATGGGAAATCGATTGTACATTGCATACATTGTATTTCCATTGTATATTTAATGTGATCTATTGTAAGATCAATGGCGCTGGATATTTAAACTTGTACTTGTAACTGTGTCTTCGGTCATTTTGATCTTCAAAAAGGCGACATCCACCCATTACCAGCGCGTTGGAAGGAAAATGCCTAGGGGCTTGACATCGTCTCTTCTTTTAAATTTTTTCCCTTCCCTCGTTCAGTGGTAAGCAATAGCCCAGATAAGGCATATTATAACTACTGCCGGTGCAATTTAATATAATGGCGTGCTTTATTGGAAACTAGCAAGCGTGCGTTACACATTAACTTGATACAGCCACTAAGTAATACGTGTTGGGGCTGAAAACGCTGGGATTTAAAGTGAGTTTAATTTTTAAAAAGCCTCTCTCCTTGAAGAGTCAAGGGGGTTGAACACACAAACCATCTCCATTTGGTTCCACTTCAGTTCAAACCTAATATGTTCTTAGGAAGTGTAAAAAACAGTTGCCTGTTGACCACAAACACTTATCTAAATGTGTCGTATCCTAACAGTGTAGGAGGAGGAGTGTGGGGAAGTGTGCTGCTGTTTCCTGTTTTCTCCTGACCCGTGTGATTTGAGTGCAGGCGCGTGTGCAAATTGAATCACGATTGTTTTCATTTTTTCCCGACGGACGGTGATTTGTGTGTCTGAGGTGAATCTATCATCCTCCCTCCCTCTGAATGGTTATGTTGTGAATTTACAGCCTAGTGCTCGTAACCTGAATGAGAGTGACATACAGCTCGCTGGGCCCGCTCCTCAGCACAACTCCCCACCCGCAGCATCCCAAACACCCTCCGTCTCCGTCTCTACACTCAACAGATTAACCCACCATAGATTAACCCTTTTTGGATCCCGGGGGAACTCTTTTGGGTTCATATAGAAACCTCTGTGGAAAGGGTTCTACCTGGAACCTAAAAGTTTTTTTTAAAGGGTTCATTTAAAGTCATTTTGAGTCTTAATAATTACACAAATGAGTGGCCAGCGCATTTGCAAAACTATTTGGCTGGAGAGAGAAAGAGAGAGAGAGAGAGAGAGAGAGAGAGAGAGAGAGTTAGAGAGAGAGAGAGAGAGAGAGAGAGAGAGAGAGAGAGAGAGAGAGAGAGAGAGAGAGAGAGAGAGAGAGAGAGAGAGAGAGAGAGAGAGAGAGAGAGAGAGAGAGATGCAGCTTGTGATTCGAAAAATCTGTTGGATGAAGAGAGAGAGAAAAGTGATTCAATGAATATCTCACGAGCTGTCAGCTAGTCATTTCTCCACCGGCCACCAGAAGCGCCAGTTTGACAGGAGGTACAAAAGGGGCAGCCGAGCGCAGGGCGATGTGATTTGATTTCACAGACATTAGAGGGGGAAATTAGGGTACTTCTGCATAAACACAGAGAGAGGAAGAGATGAGAGGGGGGGGGGCATCGGGAAGCAAGCCTGAAGATAAAATAGACCCGTTTTCCCCTCTTTTCTCCCCCCACCCATCTGTGATGACTTGGCCACTGTTAAAGGAGAGAGAGAGAGAGAGAAAGAGAGAGGAATGTGTTATTATATTAATTGCTGTGCACCAGCAGCAGACAGGCAGCAGCTGAATGATGATCACCAGGATCAAATAGAGAGGGAATATCAGAGAAGAGGAGGAAAAGAGATGAGGATTCTGCCCCATTGCCCACACTTACCTACTGCCACAGACCTTGGCTGACACATGCACGTACGCAACACACACACACACACATTTTGACACACAGTTACACAGAGACAGAGTATTCAGAGTTCGGCCTCTGATATGGGTGTGGCCACTGATATCGGCCACACCCACGCTAAGACAAGCACTCAGACACACACAAACACACACATGCACGCACAGACACCCACACACAAAGAGCATACAAAGTCAAGGCAAACAGCCACTATGTTGACTCTCCCCTCTTCATTTGGCATGTCTTATGGCCCGGCTGAGATCTGGGGAGATTTGTAAGGCGATGGCTACGGTCGCCACAGCGGTCCACGCAGCCGCCGCCAGGCCTGCTGGGAGTTCATTATGGCCTCATTACCCCTGCAATTTGCCATCCCCGTGACAACAGTGGCAGGCGGTAGGCGACAGGAAGGGCTGTTAAAATGAGGGAGAGATGTCACCCCCTGCTCTCCAAAGCACCAATTCAGACAAGAGCTATGTGACCCCAGAACGTTTAAAAAGGTTAGTGGTTTGTTTGCACCCTGGGTATAAAAGGCAAGGCTATTTGTTACAAATATAGGCCTACACTTGTCCTCCCTTCCGTTTAACTCTCTCTCTTACCCCTATATCCCTCTTATCTACCTCTTTCCACTCTCTTTTCTCTCTTACCCCATTTATCCCTCTTTTCTCTCTCTTTTCTTACTCCTTTTCTCTTCCTCTATCCCCCCCCCACTGTATTCACATCTGGGCCAAGCTATTGATTAGTGGAAGCAACTACCATTGTCTCTGGAGAGGAAAACAAAGCTAGGTCAAACCACTCAATCCAGCCTAAGCACTTCATTTTCCTAATCGGAGTGTGTTCCTGCAAGCGGAAACAGACACACACAAACACACACACACACATGCACACAGAGGTCCCAGCTAAACAATGAACTAACCGTTCCAATGATACATCTATTATCTCCAGGTCAAACTAACCCTCTAGAATCGAGGGAGGAAAACCATGATCCAAAAGAAGGCACTTTGCCCAGCTAGAGCATCTCTTGCCAATACTATCAGCTGTTGTTGATCAATTCTGGAGGGAAAATGGCTGACTCAAGGTTACATTAGTTGGATGGAAGTGTCGTAAACACACGCACACACGCACGCACGCACGCACGCACACACACACACACACACACACACACACGACACAACACTACTTAGAAAGTGTGGTTTTGTGGTGTGCCTCTTGGCCCTACCCACCTCCCACAGTACAGTATAATTATCCTCCACGGCTCTCCAGCTCCTGTGTGTCCTCCTGCTCCTTGGGAGCCAAGACGAGCTGTTGTAATGAAACAGAGTGCAATCAGGCTGGCAGGGACCAGCCGGAGGAGGAAACATCAGGACAAAGTGTGGGTTAATTACCGAGTGGCTAATGCTTAGTCCAGAGCCTCAGCCCGGGCTCCAAGCCTGCAAGACTCGTCTGTGGGATTCTCCATCTCCTCCAGATGGGCACCATAGCTGCTAATGCTAATTCTAAAACCCTGGGCTTCGGGCTCCTCCACCAGATGGGTGGCTAGCTGCTAACGCAAATGCAGCTAGCAACAGCACCATGTTCCAGTTGCTAATGGTAACACTAATCCCCCAGTACCAGGTTCCAGCTCAGGGAGGCCTGCCATGCTGGTAATGGCCCATGAGAGAGTGCCAGAGACAACCCAGCAGCTGGTAGGGAGTGACGGACGGACGGGTGGCAAACAACCAACCAACAAGCAGAGTGGCATTGTTCTGATCTGTGGCACCCCACTGGCAGCAGAGGCTCCCTTCATCTTTCCACCCTTTCTTCCCTCTGTCATTGCCCCTGCACCCACCCTGCACTTCCGTCCCTTTCAACCGTGCTACGTATGCAATGGAATATAATAGGGCCAACTGGACCTCCTTGGTCCCTTCACCAGTCATCCCACTTGTCCTGGCAGTCCCACACTTTATTTCCTACGCCCTCTCCCTCTCCTCTCTCTCCCTTTTTCTCACCTTCTATCCCCTCATATCTCCTTTCTTTCTTCTATCTCCTCTTAACCATTTATCCCCAGCAGCCCCCCACTTTACTTCCTATACCCTCTCCCTCTCTCCCCTTCTCCCCCCTCTCTCAGAGGGGTGTCTGTATGTGCTGACGCCCACGGGCTTGGCCCAGTCCCCAGGCACCAGTCACCAGTCAGCTTGCCAGGTTCAGATCAGCCTTAATCGATATAGTGCACAGCAGCATTCAGATGTCTCTCTGTGAGGAGGACAACACACACACACACACACACACCTCTGACCAGCTGCACACTAGGTGATACCACCAAGCCTCTGACAAAGATAATGTACAAAATGTCTGCCCTTCATGGCTGGCTGGAGTGTAGTGGGATGGCTCGGAAAGAGAAAAATATGATTTAGTTGTTGCATGGCAAATGCATACTGTGATGCGGGGCTGTATTCATAGGGCCAAATGTAACAAGTCACAGTCTATTTATCCCTTTCCCACATGAAAATAACAAACACATAGCCGATAGCACTATTTACCTTTGAATAACATCATTTTCCCCTGTGTTTCTCTCACAAAGTCGACGATCAGCGTATTGGATCAGGGTTCCGGGCAAATTCTCACGAGGCAAATTTTCACAGCACTTCTGTGTCCCTGCTTTCCATTCAAAGACACCCTCAACCATTGCATGTTTTTTATTGTATTGTCAAAGGACATTGCACTGGGAGCCACGTATTTGTTCATGCAAAATCAATATCAGCACACTCATTCATTTCAAAAGACAAAACCAAAAACACAAGGGTAACATCGCATCTGGCACAAACATACTACAAACTGCTAACGACAAAACGAGTTAGGCTTGGTTCAAACCGCTAACGACAAATCGAGTTAGGCTTGATTCAAACTGCTGACGATAAAACGAGTTAGGCTTGATTCAGACTGCTGACGACAAAACGAGTTAGGCTTGATTCAAACTGCTGACGATAAAACGAGTTAGGCTTGATTCAGACTGCTGACGACAAAACGAGTTAGGCTTGGTTCAAACTGCTAACGATAAAACGAGTTAGGCTTGGTTCAAACTGCTAACGATAAAACGAGTTAGGCTTGGTTCAAACTGCTGACGATAAAACGAGTTAGGCTTGGTTCAAACTGCTGACGATAAAACGAGTTATGCTTGGTTCAAATTGCTGACGATAAAACGAGTTAGGCCTGGTTCAAACTGCTGACGATAAAACGAGTTAGGCTTGGTTCAAACTGCTAACGACAAAGCGAGTTAGGCTTGGTTCAAACTGCTGACGATAAAACGAGTTAGGCTTGGTTCAAACTGCTGACGATAAAACGAGTTAGGCTTGGTTCAAACTGCTGACGATAAAACGAGTTAGGCTTGGTTCAAACCGCTAACGACAAAACGAGTTAGGCTTGGTTCAAACTGCTGACGATAAAACTAGTTAGGCTTGGTTCAAACTGCTAACGACAAATCGAGTTAGGCTTGATTCAAACTGCTGACGATAAAACGAGTTAGGCTTGATTCAGACTGCTGACGACAAAACGAGTTAGGCTTGATTCAAACTGCTGACGATAAAACGAGTTAGGCTTGGTTCAAACTGCTAACGATAAAACGAGTTAGGCTTGGTTCAAACTGCTAACGATAAAACGAGTTAGGCTTGGTTCAAACTGCTGACGATAAAACGAGTTAGGCTTGGTTCAAACTGCTGACGATAAAACGAGTTATGCTTGGTTCAAATTGCTGACGATAAAACGAGTTAGGCTTGGTTCAAACTGCTGACGATAAAACGAGTTAGGCTTGGTTCAAACTGCTAACGACAAAGCGAGTTAGGCTTGGTTCAAACTGCTGACGATAAAACGAGTTAGGCTTGGTTCACACTGCTGACGATAAAACGAGTTAGGCTTGGTTCAAACTGCTGACGATAAAACGAGTTAGGCTTGGTTCAAACCGCTAACGACAAAACGAGTTAGGCTTGGTTCAAACTGCTGACGATAAAACTAGTTAGGCTTGGTTCAAACTGCTAACGACAAATCGAGTTAGGCTTGATTCAAACTGCTGACGATAAAACGAGTTAGGCTTGATTCAGACTGCTGACGACAAAACGAGTTAGGCTTGATTCAAACTGCTGACGATAAAACGAGTTAGGCTTGGTTCAAACTGCTAACGATAAAACGAGTTAGGCTTGGTTCAAACTGCTAACGATAAAACGAGTTAGGCTTGGTTCAAACTGCTGACGATAAAACGAGTTAGGCTTGGTTCAAACTGCTGACGATATAACGAGTTATGCTTGGTTCAAATTGCTGACGATAAAAACGAGTTAGGCTTGGTTCAAACTGCTGACGATAAACGAGTTAGGCTTGGTTCAAACTGCTAACGACAAAGCGAGTTAGGCTTGGTTCAAACTGCTGACGATAAAACGAGTTAGGCTTGGTTCAAACTGCTGACGATAAAACGAGTTAGGCTTGGTTCAAACTGCTGACGATAAAACGAGTTAGGCTTGGTTCAAACTGCTGACGACAAAACGAGTTAGGCTTGATTCAAACTGCTGACGATATAACGAGTTAGGCTTGGTTCAAACTGCTAACGACAAAATGAGTTAGGCTTGATTCAAACTGCTGACGATAAAACGAGTTAGGCTTGATTCAGACTGCTGACGATAAAACGAGTTAGGCTTGGTTCAAACTGCTGACGATAAAACGAGATAGGCTTGGTTCAAACTGCTGACGATAAAAACAAGTTCAAACTGCTAACGACAAACGAGTTAGGCTTGGTTCAAACTGCTGACGATAAAAACAAGTTCAAACTGCTAACGACAAAACGAGTTAGGCTTGGTTCAAACTGCTAACGACAAAACGAGTTAGGCTTGGTTCAAACTGCTGACGATAAGACGAGTTAGGCTTGGTTCAAACTGCTGACGATAAAACGAGTTAGGCTTGGTTCAAACTGCTGACGATAAACGAGTTAGGCTTGGTTCAAACCGCTAACGACAAAACGAGTTAGGCTTGGTTCAAACTGCTGACGATAAAACTAGTTAGGCTTGGTTGAAACTGCTAACGACAAATCGAGTTAGGCTTGATTCAAACTGCTGACGATAAAACGAGTTAGGCTTGATTCAGACTGCTGACGACAAAACGAGTTAGGCTTGATTCAAACTGCTGACGATAAAACGAGTTAGGCTTGGTTCAAACTGCTAACGATAAAACGAGTTAGGCTTGGTTCAAACTGCTAACGATAAACGAGTTAGGCTTGGTTCAAACCGCTGACGATAAAACGAGTTAGGCTTGGTTCAAACTGCTGACGATAAAACGAGTTAGGGCTTGGTTCAAACCGCTAACGACAAAACGAGTTAGGCTTGGTTCAAACTGCTGACGATAAAACTAGTTAGGCTTGGTTCAAACTGCTAACGACAAATCGAGTTAGGCTTGATTCAAACTGCTGACGATAAACGAGTTAGGCTTGATTCAGACTGCTGACGACAAAACGAGTTAGGCTTGATTCAAACTGCTGACGATAAACGAGTTAGGCTTGGTTCAAACTGCTAACGATAAAACGAGTTAGGCTTGGTTCAAACTGCTAACGATAAAACGAGTTAGGCTTGGTTCAAACTGCTGACGATAAAACGAGTTAGGCTTGGTTCAAACTGCTGACGATAAAACGAGTTATGCTTGGTTCAAATTGCTGACGATAAAACGAGTTAGGCCTGGTTCAAACTGCTGACGATAAACGAGTTAGGCTTGGTTCAAACTGCTAACGACAAAGCGAGTTAGGCTTGGTTCAAACTGCTGACGATAAAACGAGTTAGGCTTGGTTCAAACTGCTGACGATAAAACGAGTTAGGCTTGGTTCAAACTGCTGACGATAAACGAGTTAGGCTTGGTTCAAACCGCTAACGACAAAACGAGTTAGGCTTGGTTCAAACTGCTGACGATAAAACTAGTTAGGCTTGGTTCAAACTGCTAACGACAAATCGAGTTAGGCTTGATTCAAACTGCTGACGATAAAACGAGTTAGGCTTGATTCAGACTGCTGACGACAAAACGAGTTAGGCTTGATTCAAACTGCTGACGATAAAACGAGTTAGGCTTGGTTCAAACTGCTAACGATAAAACGAGTTAGGCTTGGTTCAAACTGCTAACGATAAAACGAGTTAGGCTTGGTTCAAACTGCTGACGATAAAACGAGTTAGGCTTGGTTCAAACTGCTGACGATAAAACGAGTTATGCTTGGTTCAAATTGCTGACGATAAAACGAGTTAGGCTTGGTTCAAACTGCTGACGATAAACGAGTTAGGCTTGGTTCAAACTGCTAACGACAAAGCGAGTTAGGCTTGGTTCAAACTGCTGACGATAAAACGAGTTAGGCTTGGTTCAAACTGCTGACGATAAAACGAGTTAGGCTTGGTTCAAACTGCTGACGATAAAACGAGTTAGGCTTGGTTCAAACCGCTAACGACAAAACGAGTTAGGCTTGGTTCAAACTGCTGACGATAAAACTAGTTAGGCTTGGTTCAAACTGCTAACGACAAATCGAGTTAGGCTTGATTCAAACTGCTGACGATAAAACGAGTTAGGCTTGATTCAGACTGCTGACGACAAAACGAGTTAGGCTTGATTCAAACTGCTGACGATAAAACGAGTTAGGCTTGATTCAGACTGCTGACGACAAAACGAGTTAGGCTTGATTCAAACTGCTGACGATAAAACGAGTTAGGCTTGGTTCAAACTGCTAACGATAAAACGAGTTAGGCTTGGTTCAAACTGCTAACGATAAAACGAGTTAGGCTTGGTTCAAACCGCTGACGATAAAACGAGTTAGGCTTGGTTCAAACTGCTGACGATAAAACGAGTTAGGCTTGGTTCAAACCGCTAACGACAAAACGAGTTAGGCTTGGTTCAAACTGCTGACGATAAAACGAGTTAGGCTTGGTTCAAACTGCTAACGACAAATCGAGTTAGGCTTGATTCAAACTGCTGACGATAAAACGAGTTAGGCTTGATTCAGACTGCTGACGACAAAACGAGTTAGGCTTGATTCAAACTGCTGACGATAAAACGAGTTAGGCTTGGTTCAAACTGCTAACGATAAAACGAGTTAGGCTTGGTTCAAACTGCTAACGATAAAACGAGTTAGGCTTGGTTCAAACTGCTGACGATAAAACGAGTTAGGCTTGGTTCAAACTGCTGACGATAAAACGAGTTATGCTTGGTTCAAATTGCTGACGATAAAACGAGTTAGGCCTGGTTCAAACTGCTGACGATAAAACGAGTTAGGCTTGGTTCAAACTGCTAACGACAAAGCGAGTTAGGCTTGGTTCAAACTGCTGACGATAAAACGAGTTAGGCTTGGTTCAAACTGCTGACGATAAAACGAGTTAGGCTTGGTTCAAACTGCTGACGATAAACGAGTTAGGCTTGGTTCAAACCGCTAACGACAAAACGAGTTAGGCTTGGTTCAAACTGCTGACGATAAAACTAGTTAGGCTTGGTTCAAACTGCTAACGACAAATCGAGTTAGGCTTGATTCAAACTGCTGACGATAAAACGAGTTAGGCTTGATTCAGACTGCTGACGACAAAACGAGTTAGGCTTGATTCAAACTGCTGACGATAAAACGAGTTAGGCTTGGTTCAAACTGCTAACGATAAAACGAGTTAGGCTTGGTTCAAACTGCTAACGATAAAACGAGTTAGGCTTGGTTCAAACTGCTGACGATAAAACGAGTTAGGCTTGGTTCAAACTGCTGACGATATAACGAGTTATGCTTGGTTCAAATTGCTGACGATAAAACGAGTTAGGCTTGGTTCAAACTGCTGACGATAAAACGAGTTAGGCTTGGTTCAAACTGCTGACGATAAAACGAGTTAGGCTTGGTTCAAACTGCTAACGACAAAGCGAGTTAGGCTTGGTTCAAACTGCTGACGATAAAACGAGTTAGGCTTGGTTCAAACTGCTGACGATAAAACGAGTTAGGCTTGGTTCAAACTGCTGACGATAAAACGAGTTAGGCTTGGTTCAAACCGCTAACGACAAAACGAGTTAGGCTTGGTTCAAACTGCTGACGATAAAACTAGTTAGGCTTGGTTCAAACTGCTAACGACAAATCGAGTTAGGCTTGATTCAAACTGCTGACGATAAAACGAGTTAGGCTTGATTCAGACTGCTGACGACAAAACGAGTTAGGCTTGATTCAAACTGCTGACGATAAAACGAGTTAGGCTTGGTTCAAACTGCTAACGATAAACGAGTTAGGCTTGGTTCAAACTGCTAACGATAAAACGAGTTAGGCTTGGTTCAAACTGCTGACGATAAAACGAGTTAGGCTTGGTTCAAACTGCTGACGATATAACGAGTTATGCTTGGTTCAAATTGCTGACGATAAAACGAGTTAGGCTTGGTTCAAACTGCTGACGATAAAACGAGTTAGGCTTGGTTCAAACTGCTAACGACAAAGCGAGTTAGGCTTGGTTCAAACTGCTGACGATAAAACGAGATAGGCTTGGTTCAAACTGCTGACGATAAAACGAGTTAGGCTTGGTTCAAACTGCTGACGATAAAACGAGTTAGGCTTGGTTCAAACTGCTGACGACAAAACGAGTTAGGCTTGATTCAAACTGCTGACGATATAACGAGTTAGGCTTGGTTCAAACTGCTAACGACAAAATGAGTTAGGCTTGATTCAAACTGCTGACGATAAAACGAGTTAGGCTTGATTCAGACTGCTGACGATAAAACGAGTTAGGCTTGGTTCAAACTGCTGACGATAAAACGAGATAGGCTTGGTTCAAACTGCTGACGATAAAAACAAGTTCAAACTGCTAACGACAAAACGAGTTAGGCTTGGTTCAAACTGCTGACGATAAAAACAAGTTCAAACTGCTAACGACAAAACGAGTTAGGCTTGGTTCAAACTGCTAACGACAAAACGAGTTAGGCTTGGTTCAAACTGCTGACGATAAGACGAGTTAGGCTTGGTTCAAACTGCTGACGATAAAACGAGTTAGGCTTGGTTCAAACTGCTGACGATAAAACGAGTTAGGCTTGGTTCAAACCGCTAACGACAAAACGAGTTAGGCTTGGTTCAAACTGCTGACGATAAAACTAGTTAGGCTTGGTTGAAACTGCTAACGACAAATCGAGTTAGGCTTGATTCAAACTGCTGACGATAAAACGAGTTAGGCTTGATTCAGACTGCTGACGACAAAACGAGTTAGGCTTGATTCAAACTGCTGACGATAAAACGAGTTAGGCTTGATTCAAACTGCTGACGATAAAACGAGTTAGGCTTGATTCAGACTGCTGACGACAAAACGAGTTAGGCTTGATTCAAACTGCTGACGATAAAACGAGTTAGGCTTGGTTCAAACTGCTAACGATAAAACGAGTTAGGCTTGGTTCAAACTGCTAACGATAAAACGAGTTAGGCTTGGTTCAAACCGCTGACGATAAAACGAGTTAGGCTTGGTTCAAACTGCTGACGATAAAACGAGTTAGGCTTGGTTCAAACCGCTAACGACAAAACGAGTTAGGCTTGGTTCAAACTGCTGACGATAAAACTAGTTAGGCTTGGTTCAAACTGCTAACGACAAATCGAGTTAGGCTTGATTCAAACTGCTGACGATAAAACGAGTTAGGCTTGATTCAGACTGCTGACGACAAAACGAGTTAGGCTTGATTCAAACTGCTGACGATAAAACGAGTTAGGCTTGGTTCAAACTGCTAACGATAAACGAGTTAGGCTTGGTTCAAACTGCTAACGATAAAACGAAAGTTAGGCTTGGTTCAAACTGCTGACGATAAAACGAGTTAGGCTTGGTTCAAACTGCTGACGATAAAACGAGTTATGCTTGGTTCAAATTGCTGACGATAAAACGAGTTAGGCCTGGTTCAAACTGCTGACGATAAAACGAGTTAGGCTTGGTTCAAACTGCTAACGACAAAGCGAGTTAGGCTTGGTTCAAACTGCTGACGATAAAACGAGTTAGGCTTGGTTCAAACTGCTGACGATAAAACGAGTTAGGCTTGGTTCAAACTGCTGACGATAAAACGAGTTAGGCTTGGTTCAAACCGCTAACGACAAAACGAGTTAGGCTTGGTTCAAACTGCTGACGATAAAACTAGTTAGGCTTGGTTCAAACTGCTAACGACAAATCGAGTTAGGCTTGATTCAAACTGCTGACGATAAAACGAGTTAGGCTTGATTCAGACTGCTGACGACAAAACGAGTTAGGCTTGATTCAAACTGCTGACGATAAAACGAGTTAGGCTTGGTTCAAACTGCTAACGATAAAACGAGTTAGGCTTGGTTCAAACTGCTAACGATAAAACGAGTTAGGCTTGGTTCAAACTGCTGACGATAAAACGAGTTAGGCTTGGTTCAAACTGCTGACGATAAACGAGTTATGCTTGGTTCAAATTGCTGACGATAAAACGAGTTAGGCTTGGTTCAAACTGCTGACGATAAAACGAGTTAGGCTTGGTTCAAACTGCTAACGACAAAGCGAGTTAGGCTTGGTTCAAACTGCTGACGATAAACGAGTTAGGCTTGGTTCAAACTGCTGACGATAAAACGAGTTAGGCTTGGTTCAAACTGCTGACGATAAAACGAGTTAGGCTTGGTTCAAACCGCTAACGACAAAACGAGTTAGGCTTGGTTCAAACTGCTGACGATAAAACTAGTTAGGCTTGGTTCAAACTGCTAACGACAAATCGAGTTAGGCTTGATTCAAACTGCTGACGATAAAACGAGTTAGGCTTGATTCAGACTGCTGACGACAAAACGAGTTAGGCTTGATTCAAACTGCTGACGATAAAACGAGTTAGGCTTGGTTCAAACTGCTAACGATAAAACGAGTTAGGCTTGGTTCAAACTGCTAACGATAAAACGAGTTAGGCTTGGTTCAAACTGCTGACGATAAACGAGTTAGGCTTGGTTCAAACTGCTGACGATATAACGAGTTATGCTTGGTTCAAATTGCTGACGATAAAACGAGTTAGGCTTGGTTCAAACTGCTGACGATAAAACGAGTTAGGCTTGGTTCAAACTGCTAACGACAAAGCGAGTTAGGCTTGGTTCAAACTGCTGATGATAAAACGAGTTAGGCTTGGTTCAAACTGCTGACGATAAAACGAGTTAGGCTTGGTTCAAACTGCTGACGATAAAACGAGTTAGGCTTGGTTCAAACTGCTGACGACAAAACGAGTTAGGCTTGATTCAAACTGCTGACGATATAACGAGTTAGGCTTGGTTCAAACTGCTAACGACAAAATGAGTTAGGCTTGATTCAAACTGCTGACGATAAAACGAGTTAGGCTTGATTCAGACTGCTGACGATAAAACGAGTTAGGCTTGGTTCAAACTGCTGACGATAAAACGAGTTAGGCTTGGTTCAAACTGCTAACGACAAAGCGAGTTAGGCTTGGTTCAAACTGCTGACGATAAAACGAGTTAGGCTTGGTTCAAACTGCTGACGATAAAACGAGTTAGGCTTGGTTCAAACTGCTGACGATAAAACGAGTTAGGCTTGGTTCAAACCGCTAACGACAAAACGAGTTAGGCTTGGTTCAAACTGCTGACGATAAAACTAGTTAGGCTTGGTTCAAACTGCTAACGACAAATCGAGTTAGGCTTGATTCAAACTGCTGACGATAAAACGAGTTAGGCTTGATTCAGACTGCTGACGACAAAACGAGTTAGGCTTGATTCAAACTGCTGACGATAAAACGAGTTAGGCTTGGTTCAAACTGCTAACGATAAAACGAGTTAGGCTTGGTTCAAACTGCTAACGATAAAAACGAGTTAGGCTTGGTTCAAACTGCTGACGATAAAACGAGTTAGGCTTGGTTCAAACTGCTGACGATATAACGAGTTATGCTTGGTTCAAATTGCTGACGATAAAACGAGTTAGGCTTGGTTCAAACTGCTGACGATAAACGAGTTAGGCTTGGTTCAAACTGCTAACGACAAAGCGAGTTAGGCTTGGTTCAAACTGCTGATGATAAAACGAGTTAGGCTTGGTTCAAACTGCTGACGATAAACGAGTTAGGCTTGGTTCAAACTGCTGACGATAAAACGAGTTAGGCTTGGTTCAAACTGCTGACGACAAAACGAGTTAGGCTTGATTCAAACTGCTGACGATATAACGAGTTAGGCTTGGTTCAAACTGCTAACGACAAAATGAGTTAGGCTTGATTCAAACTGCTGACGATAAAACGAGTTAGGCTTGATTCAGACTGCTGACGATAAAACGAGTTAGGCTTGGTTCAAACTGCTGACGATAAAACGAGATAGGCTTGGTTCAAACTGCTGACGATAAAAACAAGTTCAAACTGCTAACGACAAAACGAGTTAGGCTTGGTTCAAACTGCTGACGATAAAAACAAGTTCAAACTGCTAACGACAAAACGAGTTAGGCTTGGTTCAAACTGCTGACGATAAGACGAGTTAGGCTTGGTTCAAACTGCTGACGATAAAACGAGTTAGGCTTGGTTCAAACTGCTGACGATAAAACGAGTTAGGCTTGGTTCAAACCGCTAACGACAAAACGAGTTAGGCTTGGTTCAAACTGCTGACGATAAAACTAGTTAGGCTTGGTTGAAACTGCTAACGACAAATCGAGTTAGGCTTGATTCAAACTGCTGACGATAAAACGAGTTAGGCTTGATTCAGACTGCTGACGACAAAACGAGTTAGGCTTGATTCAAACTGCTGACGATAAAACGAGTTAGGCTTGGTTCAAACTGCTAACGATAAAACGAGTTAGGCTTGGTTCAAACTGCTAACGATAAAACGAGTTAGGCTTGGTTCAAACTGCTGACGATAAAACGAGTTAGGCTTGGTTCAAACTGCTGACGATAAAACGAGTTAGGCTTGGTTCAAACCGCTAACGACAAAACGAGTTAGGCTTGGTTCAAACTGCTGACGATAAAACTAGTTAGGCTTGGTTCAAACTGCTAACGACAAATCGAGTTAGGCTTGATTCAAACTGCTGACGATAAAACGAGTTAGGCTTGATTCAGACTGCTGACGACAAAACGAGTTAGGCTTGATTCAAACTGCTGACGATAAAACGAGTTAGGCTTGGTTCAAACTGCTAACGATAAAACGAGTTAGGCTTGGTTCAAACTGCTAACGATAAAACGAGTTAGGCTTGGTTCAAACTGCTGACGATAAAACGAGTTATGCTTGGTTCAAATTGCTGACGATAAAACGAGTTAGGCTTGGTTCAAACTGCTGACGATAAAACGAGTTAGGCTTGGTTCAAACTGCTAACGACAAAGCGAGTTAGGCTTGGTTCAAACTGCTGACGATAAAACGAGTTAGGCTTGGTTCAAACTGCTGACGATAAAATGAGTTAGGCTTGGTTCAAACTGCTGACGATAAAACGAGTTAGGCTTGGTTCAAACTGCTGACGACAAAACGAGTTAGGCTTGATTCAAACTGCTGACGATATAACGAGTTAGGCTTGGTTCAAACTGCTAACGACAAAACGAGTTAGGCTTGATTCAAACTGCTGACGATAAAACGAGTTAGGCTTGATTCAGACTGCTGACGATAAAACGAGTTAGGCTTGGTTCAAACTGCTGACGATAAAACGAGATAGGCTTGGTTCAAACTGCTGACGATAAAAACAAGTTCAAACTGCTAACGACAAAACGAGTTAGGCTTGGTTCAAACTGCTGACGATAAAAACAAGTTCAAACTGCTAACGACAAAACGAGTTAGGCTTGGTTCAAACTGCTAACGACAAAACGAGTTAGGCTTGGTTCAAACTGCTGACGATAAGACGAGTTAGGCTTGGTTCAAACTGCTGACGATAAAAACAAGTTCAAACTGCGAACAACAAAGTCAGTTAGTTCAAACTGCTAAAGCCAAAGCGAGTTAGTTCAAACTGCTATTTTTTTATAACTTTTTTTATTTCACCTTTATTTAACCAGGTAGGCTAGTTGAGAACAAGTTCAACCTGGCCAAGATAAAGCAAAGCAGTGCGACAAGAACAACAACACAGAGTTACACATGGGATAAACAAACATACAGTCAATAACACAATAGAAAAATCTGTATACAGTGTGTGAAAATGAAGTAAGGAGGTAAGGCAATAAATAGGCCAATAGTGGCGAAGTAATTACAATTCAGCAATTTACACTGGAGTTATATATGTGCAGATGAGGATGTAGAAGTAGAAATACTGGTGTGCAAAAGAGCAGAAAAACAAAAACAAATGTGGGAATGAGGTAGGTAAGGTAGTTGGTTGGATGGGCTATTTACAGATGGGCTGTGTACAGCTGCAGCGATCGGTAAGCTGCTCTGACAGCTGACGCTTAAAGTTAGTGATTTTTGCAATTCGTTCCAGTCATTGGCAGCAGAGAACTGGAAGGAAAGGCGGCCAAAGGGGGTGATGGCTGTTGGGATGACCAGTGAAATATACCTGCTGGAGCGTGGGTGGGTAGGTGGGTGTTGCTATGGTGACCAGTGAGCTGCAAAATAAGGCAGAGCTTTACATAGCAAAGTCTTATAGATGACCTGGAGCCAGTGGGTTTGGCGACGAATATGTCGCGAGGACCAGCCAACGAGAGCATACAGGTCGCAGTGGTGGGTAGTATATGGGGCTTTGGTGACAAACAGATGGCACTATGATAGACTGCATCCAATAGCTAAGACCAAAGCGAGTTAGTTCAAAATGCTAACGCCAAGGCAATTTAGTTCAAAATGCTAACGCCAAGGCAATTTAGTTCAAACTGCTAACGCCAATGCGATTTAGTTCAAACTGCTAACGCCAATGCGATTTAGTTCAAACTGCTAATGCCAAAGCGAGTTAGTTTGAACTGCTAACGCCAATGTGATTTAGTTCAAACTGCTAACGCCAAAGCGAGTTCGTTTGAACTGCTAACGCCAAAGCGAGTTAGTTTGAACTGCTAACGCCAAAGCGAGTTAGTTTGAACTGCTAACGCCAAAGCGAGTTAGTTTGAACTGCTAAAGCCAAAGCGAGTTAGTTTGAACTGCTAACGCCAAAGCGAGTTAGTTCAAACTGCTAACGCCAAAGCGAGTTTATTCCTTTGACAGAGACTATTCCCTGAGTCACACAGCAGCTCTCTTTGAGAAAGGAAGCAAGCACAGAAAATAGAGGAATAGAAAAACATTCATAACATAGATAACGCTGGGAAAGCTCACTATCCGTGACTTGCCGGGCACTCTCCCGGGGCTGGTTTAATCACAGAGTTTGGTGAGACAGATCTCCATGATAAAAGGTATCTTGGACCGCGAGCATCTAGAGATAAGAGCCCATGGATTTCTCAGAAACAGCTAGTAGTGCGTTGGCTGGGGATACATGTGTTCTGGTACACCACCTACTTACTTACTAGCAACTAACACCATTCTATTTCTTATCTATATAGGGCCCTCAGATCTGGAGAGCGTTCGGAGGCACTGAGAGAGTGAGAGAAATGGAGAATGACGGTAAGGGATGTATAGGGGGATGGATATAGAGAGATATATTGAGGCTGTGCATGCAGAATTCTGCTAAAATATATTCCGTGTACAACGTGAAACACCAAATAATGCATGCAGAGCAGAACTAGACCGATACTTGCTAATTATCAACATTCAGAGAAGAGACGTTAAATTCTACAACCACCTAAAAGGAAGCAATTCCCAGACATTCCATAACAAAGCCATCACACCTACAGAGAGATGAACCTGGAGAAGAGTCCACTAAGCAAGATATTTTTGTTTTCTCATGATTTGGTTGGGTCTAATTGTGTTGCTGTCCTGTGACTCTGTTCACAAACACAAACAGATCCCAAAGAGCCCCAGGACAGCAACACAATTAGACCCAACCAAATCATGAGAAAACAAAAAGATAATTACTTGATACATTGGAAAGAATTAACAAAAAAAGTGAGCAAACTCGAATGCTATTTGGCACTAAACAGAGAGTACACAGAATACCTGACCACTGTGACTGACCCAAATTTAAGGAAAGCTTTGACTATGTACATACTCAGTGAGCATAGCCTTGCTATTGACAAAGGCCGCCGTAGGCAGACCTGGCTCTCAAGAGAAGACAAGCTATGTGCACACTGCCCACAAAATTAGGTGGAAACTGAGCTGCACTTCCTAACCTCCTGCCAAATGTATGACCATATTAGAGACACATTTTAATAAACTCCCATATCTACTGGGTGAAATACCACAGTGTTCCATCACAGCAGCAAGATTTGTGACCTGTTGCCACAAGAAAAGGGCAACCAGTGAAGAACAAACACCATTGTAAATCCAACCCGTATATATGTTGATTTATTTTCCCCTTTGTACTTTAAATATTTGCACATCGTTACAACACTATATATAGACATAATATGACATTTGAAATGTCTTTATTCTTTTGGAACTTCTGTGAGTGTAATGTTTACTGCAGATTTTTGTTTATTTCATTTTTGTTTGTTATGTATTTCACTTCCTTTGGCAATTTAAACATATGTTTCACGTGCCAATAAAGCCCTTGAATTGGGGAGGGAGAGAGGGAGGGAGAGGGAGAGAGAGAGAGGGACAGAGAGAGAGAGAGAGAGGGAGAGAGAGAGAGAGAGAGAGAGGGACAATGAGAGAGAGAGAGGGAGAGAGAGAGAGAGAGAGAGAGAGAGAGAGGTTGTTTTGGGGCGGAGAACATTCATCATAACTCACATATAACATATACCATACATTTTTCTTAATGGCAGACTAAAGGTAATCACCATTTGAGTGCTATCTGTTGCGGATTACTCGGAGCTTACCAGGAATTGTATCACCCGCCACATACTGTAATGTGGTGCGGCAGTATTAGCATCACGCCAAAGATGATTAAACATCCTTTATTTCCCATTGCACGGGATCCCCACAAAATTATTAAAGAGAGTCTGATAAATGAAACCGATAAATGCTAGTGTAACCTAAGCAACAACAAAAAATATATAATACTTTGTTCCCTCCTAAAATTAAAGCACACCGTTTTTGGCATTAAAAAAAAAAAAGAATCAGGATTCGGGCATGGCTCCAAAACTCAGCACACCTGTATGGGTCAATCCCAAATGGAACCCAATGCCCTATATAGTGCACTACTTTAGACTAGAGTCCTATGGGCCCTGATCAAAAGTAATGCACTATAAAGGGATTCGAATCCATTTGGGAAGTAACCTATGTTTCTCTTTAGATATTGCCAAGATAAGGTGAAGTGTGAAACAAAGAAACAGTGAGAGTTAGAAGGATATCGAAAGAGCTAGGTAAACAAGCCGGTATCGGGAAGATGAAACAGGCTCGCCCTTGAAACCACAGTGCCAAATGTGTCTAGCTTAGGGAAAGAGAGCAGTGACTGAACTAAAAAACACTCCTGGCACATGTATGTTACTGCTATTACCAATAATATACACTATGCGATAACTGTTTATCTATGTGGATACACTTGGGTATAATTGGCTTTACATAGGAACGTGACGTGCTTTGTTTCTATGTTTGATCTGGTTGATGTTACAAAAGTGTTTCTCTGTGCCTCACGTCCGATTGATGACGTGCCAGAACAGAGATTAAAATGCAATTTTCTTGTCTTAAAAACGTGAGCATAGAAATCCAAAATTGACATCGTTCTTACGTAAAAAGGGGTAACGCGTCACATCCAAGTGATGACTTGCCAAAAAAAAAGGTGAGGGAAGAGTAGATGACTAGATAGATGAAAATGATATTTTCTTGTATTAAATCCTATGTTTTTCCGTCTCCCATGCATTGATTGGCTGGGCTTTTCAACAGACAGTGAGGCAGTCTAACAGAAACAATGGTTGACCTGTGGAAAAGGGGGCGAGGCGAGCAGAGCCCAAACAGCCCTATTTAGTTCACTATTTTTGAGCAGGGCCCAAAGAGCAATTTGGGACGCAGACCCAGAGAACCAAAGCTCAGAGCCAGTCCTGGATACCGAGACCTGCAGGAGACAGGCAGCAGCCTCAGCAGTCAGCCCTCCTCTCTGACTCTTCTCTCGTTCTCACTCTCTGTCTTCCTGCCTGGGCTATCTCCTTCTCTCTCCCTACATCTCTCTCTCTCTCTCCCTACATCTCTCTCTCTCTCCCTACATCTCTCTCTCTACATCTCTCTCTCTCTCCTTACATCTCTCTCTCTACAGCTCACTCTATCTATATCTCTCTCTCCCTACATCTCTCTCTCTACATCTCTCTATCTCTCTCTCTCTCTCTACATCTCTCTCTCTCTCCCTACATCTCTCTCTCTACAGCTCACTCTATCTATATCTCTCTCTCCCTACATCTCTCTCTCTCTCCCTACATCTCTCTCTCTACATCTCTATATCTCTCTCTCTCTCTCTCTCTACATCTCTCTCTCTCTCCCTACATCTCTCTCTCTACAGCTCACTCTATCTATATCTCTCTCTCCCTACATCTCTCTCTCTCTCCCTACATCTCTCTATCTCTCTCTCTATCTCTCTACATCTCTCTCTCTCTCCCTACATCTCTCTCTCTACAGCTCACTCTATCTCTCTCTCCCTTACATCTCTCTCTCTCTCCCTACATCTCTCTCTCTCTACATCTCTCTCTCTCTCCCTACATCTCTCTCTCTCTCTCTCTCTCTCTCTCTCTCTCTCTCTCTCTCTCTCTCTCTCAATTCAATTCAATTCAGTTGACTTTATTGACATGGCAAGTCCATTATTACTTACATTGTCAAAGTATACATATCGAAAAATAAATATAAAATATATATATTTATATATAAATAAATGGTGGGACCAACATCAATAATAATAGTAGTAGTGGACATGGGATTACCATTAACAACAACTACAACAACAATATTTATGAGAACAACAATACATTAAAGCAATGGTAGTAGACCAGTGTCAATATGACTGAAAAGACACATGAAGTGGGATGAAAGACAAAACAAAACAAGATGGGTAATATTATCGACATTACTTTGCACTTTTCACTGGCTGTCCCTCAGGTTGTGGCAGGAGGACACATATTTGGCTGCCAAAACTGCACATTTTGGCTTTTCACCTAATAAATATTAGATTGTTTTCTTCATCTTTTATAGTTTCAAATTCTTTGTATGGAATTATAATTTTGGGAAAGAAATATACTCTTAGGTCTGAGTATTTGTCACAGTGTAATAGGAAATGCAACTCTGTTTCTACCTCTCCCCTGGAGCAGAGTGAGGACAGCCTGTCCTCTCTGGGCAGCCAGGTTTATCTGTGACGACCGGTATCTATAGCCAGACTGTGCTCACTGAGTCTGTACCTAGTCAATGTTTTCCTCAGTTTTCTATCAGTCACAGTGTTCAGATAGTCTGCCACCATGTACTGTCTGTTTAGCGCCAAATAGCATTGAAGTTTACTTAGATCTTTTGTTGTGTCTTTCCAATAGGTGATATATTTTTCTTTTTGTTTTGTGATGATTTGGTTGGGCCAGATTTTCTGAGTGCTGTCCTGAGACTCTATGGGGTTGGTTTGGGTTGGTGAACTGAGCCTCAGAACCAGCTGGCTGAGGGGACTCTTCTCTTGTTTCATCTCTTTACTTTTTTCTATTCGAATGAGGAGGGGGTATTGGCCCAATTCTGCTCTACATGCGTTATTTGGAGTTTTTCTTTGCACTTGCAATACAGTCTTGCAAAACTCTGCATGCAGTATTTCGATTGGATGTTTGTCCCATTTGGTAAATTCATTGTTAGAGAGTGGACCCCATACTTCACTGCCATATAGAGCAATTGGTTCTCTATCTGATTGAAACATTTTGATTCTATTCTGGAATTTCGATTTTGATGTTCCTTTTAATGGCTTAGAATGCTCTTCTTGCTTTGTCTCTCAGCTCATTCACAGCCATGTGAAAGCTACCTGTGTTGCTGATATTTAGTCATGATATGTGTAGTTTTTGGTGTGTTCTAATAGAACTGTGTCCAAATAAATAGAATTTATATTTGTCATCCTTATTTCCTGACTTTTTTTGGAACCTGTGAAGGCGATCTAGGTGCTGCTGTAACCCCTCTTTAGTGGGAGACAGCAGCACCAGGTCATCTGCGTACAGCAGACACTTGATTTCAGTGTTGTGTAGGGTGATACCGGGTGCTGCCGATTATTCTAATGTTTTTGCCAATTCATTAATGTAGATGTTAAATAGTGTTAGACTTATTGGGCAGCCCTGTTTCACTCCCCGTCCCTGAGAGAAGAAGTCTGTTTGCTTGTTGCCAATTTTAACCGCACATTTGTTTTTAGTGTACATTGATTTAATAAAATCATGTTTTCCCCCCTCCAATACCACTTTCTATTAGTTTATAAAAAATACCTTTTTGCCAAATTGAATCAAATGCTTTCTTGAAATCTACAAAACACGATTAGATTTTGCCTTTGTTTTGGTTTACTTGTTTGTCAATTAGAGTGTGGAGGGTGTAAATGTGGTCTGTTGTAAGATCATTTTTCAGAAATCCAATCTGTCTTCTGCTCAGGACGTTGTGTTCGTCAAGGAAATTATGTAGTCTGCTATTTATAATACTGCAGAGAATTTCCCCCAAGTTGCTGTTAACGCAAATTCCTCTGTAATTATTTGGGTCAAATTTGTCTCCATTCTTATAGATTAGTGTGATCAATCCCTGGTTTCAAATATCGGGGAAAATACATGCAGTGAGGATAATGTTGAAGAGTTTGAGTATAGCCAATTTGAATTTGTGGTCTGTATATTTGATCATTTCATTTGAAATACCATCAGCACCACATGCCTTTTTGGGTTGGAGAATAATTCCAATAATTATTCTTCTGTAATTGGATTATCCACAGGATTCTGATAGTCTTTGACTGCTGATTCAAGGATTTGTCATTTTTATTGTATATCTTTTTGTTCTGGGCTCTTTGTTATATTGCTGTAGAGGTTTTCAAAGTGATTTCTCCACATATCCCCATGTTGGAGAGCCAGTTCCTCATGATGAGGTTTGTTTAATTCATTCAAATTCTCCCAGAAATGGTTTGATTCTATGGATTCCTCAATTCCATCCAGCTGATTTTTAATGTGCTGTTCCTTTTTTGTTCTTAAGGTGTGTTTGTATTGCTTCAGTGTTTCCCCATATTGAAGGTGTATGTTTGTTCTTAGGGTGTGTTTGTATTGCTTCAGTGTTTCCCCATATTGAAGGTGTATGTTTGTTCTTAAGGTGTGTTTGTATTGCTTCAGTGTTTCCCCATATTGAAGGTGTATGTTTGTTCTCAGGGTGTGTTTGTATTGCTTCAGTGTTTCCCCATATTGAAGGTGTATGTTTGTTCTTAAGGTGTGTTTGTATTGCTTCAGTGTTTCCCCATATTGAAGGTGTATGTTTGTTCTCAGGGTGTGTTTGTATTGCTTCAGTGTTTCCCCATATTGAAGGTGTATGTTTGTTCTCAGGGTGTGTTTGTATTGCTTCAGTGTTTCCCCATATTGAAGGTGTATGTTTGTTCTCAGGGTGTGTTTGTATTGCTTCAGTGTTTCCCCATATTGAAGGTGTATGTTTGTTCTTAAGGTGTGTTTGTATTGCTTCAGTGTTTCCCCATATTGAAGGTGTATGTTTGTTCTCAGGGTGTGTTTGTATTGCTTCAGTGTTTCCCCATATTGAAGGTGTATGTTTGTTCTCAGGGTGTGTTTGTATTGCTTCAGTGTTTCCCCATATTGAAGGTGTATGTTTGTTCTCAGGGTGTGTTTGTATTGCTTCAGTGTTTCCCCATATTGAAGGTGTATGTTTGTTCTTAAGGTGTGTTTGTATTGCTTCAGTGTTTCCCCATATTGAAGGTGTATGTTTGTTCTTAGGGTGTGTTTGTATTGCTTCAGTGTTTCCCCATATTGAAGGTGTATGTTTGTTCTTAAGGTGTGTTTGTATTGCTTCAGTGTTTCCCCATATTGAAGGTGTATGTTTGTTCTTAAGGTGTGTTTGTATTGCTTCAGTGTTTCCCCATATTGAAGGTGTATGTTTGTTCTTAGGGTGTGTTTGTATTGCTTCAGTGTTTCCCCATATTGAAGGTGTATGTTTGTTCTTAGGGTGTGTTTGTATTGCTTCAGTGTTTCCCCATATTGAAGGTGTATGTTTGTTCTTAGGGTGTGTTTGTATTGCTTCAGTGTTTCCCCTTATTGAAGGTGTATGTTTGTTCTTAGGGTGTGTTTGTATTGCTTCAGTGTTTCCCCATATTGAAGGTGTATGTTTGTTCTCAGGGTGTGTTTGTATTGCTTCAGTGTTTCCCCATATTGAAGGCGTATATTTTTGTTGTCTGGTTCTCTGTGTTTTTGATTAGATATATTTCTCAATTACTTTCTTAGATTTTTGCAATCATTATCAAACCATTTTTCATGATCTGTTATTTCTGGTTTGCTCTTATGCTTCTTTAGATTAGCCAAGGAGGCTAATTTGTCAAATATAACGTTTATGTTCCAAACGGCCAAATTTACACCTTCATTGCTGTAGGAGAATGTTTAGGCTAAAATGTTGTCCAGGAGGGATTGTATGTTTTGGCTACTAATTTCTATTTGGTAGATGTCTGTACTGTTTGCACTCCATCTATAGGCCTGTTTTGTACCATGTCATTTAATGGGCCGTGATGCTTCATGGTTGGGTTCTGCTCTTGTCAGATACACTGTGATTTTACTGTGGTCTGAGAGAGGTGTTAGTAGGCTGACTGTGGAGGCTCTGAGAGACTCTGGGTCGAGGTCGGAGAGGAAGTAGTCAACAGTGCTGCTGTACCTACCAAAAGAGTCCCCTCTCAGCCTACCATTGACTATGTACAGACCCAGTGTTCGACAGAGCTGTAGGTGTACCTACCAAAAGAGTCCCCTCTCAGCCTACCATTGACTATGTACAGACCCAGTGTTCCACAGAGCTTCACGAGCTGTACTCCGTTTTTGTTTTTCACTTTGTCATAGTTGTTTATGTGGGGGTCTGTGGGGATGGAAAGGTTGTTGCTTCCTGGTAGGTGTTTATCCCCATGACTGTTAATAGTGCATTGTTCTTCTGCTGTTTTAGCATTCAGGTCTCCACAGACCAGTACGTTGCCTTGGGCCTGAAAGTGACTAACTTCCCCCTCTAGAATGGAGAAACTCTCTTCATTGAAGTAGGGTGACTCTGAGGGGGGAATGTATGTGGCACAGAGGAAGACGTTTTTATCTCTCTCTCTCTCTCTCTCTCTCTCTCTTTCTCTCTCTCCCCCCTCTCTGCATTCTTGCTACATCACCGGGTTATAAGCACGTTCTCTCCAGGGCTCAGCTCCCAGGCAAGCTGATTTGAGGCGTGAAGCCACCGCCTTTCATTTTAATGTAATAAAATATTGAGGATAGGATATCCAAAGCCTAGATCCCGATTCAGACTCAGAAAGAATGGCTTGCTGTCGCCAGGGCTCTCTCTCTCTCTCTCTCTCTCAATTTCAATTTAAGGGCTTTATTGGCATGGGAAACTAATGTTAACATTGTCAAAGCAAGTGAACTCTCTCTCTCTCTCTCTCTCTCGCCTCTCTCTCTCTCTCTCTCTCGCCCCAGCAGCAATCACACAAAGAGTTGCTTTCTGTGGAGATCTCTCATCCACAAAGCTGCAGGGATTTATGGTTAAACCAGTTCTGAGTTCTTATCTGGACATGTGGGCATGTGGAAGATGGGAAGGAAAACCTGTTGAGTGCCTTGTCGATTTGCGTCAGAACAGGTAAACACATAGGCCTATACACAAAGCTGTGTTGACACAAATACAATACCATATTGCTATGATGAAACAGGAACGATCACCTCCCTACACCTGTACTAGCCTAATACCAGTCTCAGTGACTTGTCTAGTTTTTGCCTGCTTTCTTCCTTACCCAGTCTCCCCTCTCCGTGTCTGGGCATGAGCCGAGCCCTCCCTGGACCTGGGCATGGTTGAAAAGAGCAATGGGTGCTTCTGCTCTGAGAATCTTGAGCCCTGTTCTACAACACAGGAGCACGTCTCCACAGACACCACGTCTACACCCGCATGACACCTTATGTAGGGCTCTCGTCAAAAGCAGTGCACTATATAGGGAACAGGGTGCCATTTTGGACACAGCTGTCCCCTGGCTGGCCTAGACTTTGATGTCTGTGGAAGAAAAACATGCAAGGAACTTGCCCGGGCTGTGAACCCTGACGAAGCGGCACTGAGCGGAACCGAGGGATCCACAGGGGGGTCCACGGTCGTGTCAATGTCCAGGTAACAGATGACAGGGAGGCAGCCCATCCCGTTGGTGTGCCCTGGTTTCCACTAGCATGGACAGGCCCCAAAATGTCTGCATTCAAGTCTGTGCTTAGGCCTGACCTGGATTAGAATGGTCAATTATGAGAGAGTGAGAGCGAGAGAAGTGATCCAATGAATATCTCATGAGCTGTCAGCTAGTCATTTCTCCACCGGCCACCGGAAGCGCCAGTTTGAGAGGAGGTACAAAAGGGGCAGCCGAGCGCAGGACGATGTGATTTGATTTCACAGACATTGGAGGGGAAATTGGGGTATTTCTACATAATCACATAGAGAGGAAGAGATGAGAGGGAGGGGGAGGGAGCACCGGGAGGCGAGAGAGCGAGAGGTTGAGGGAGAGGGAGAGAGGGTGAGAGGGAGAGGGAGAGAGATGCAGTTTGGGATTCTACAAATCTGTTGGAAGCATTTGCAGTTTGTTTTGGTTGAGATTCTGATTATTTTGTGCACAATATAAATTAATGCTAGTTAATGTATTGTGTCACTTTTGAGTCACCTTTTTTGTAAATAAGAATATAACACATTTCTTATCACTTCTACATTAATGTGGATGCTACCATGATTATGCCCCCAAAACATGCTAATCTCTTACCATTTCCAATAACCAGGGTGGTTAGCATTTGCCTCTGTAACTTTCTCACTCATCATTATTCACAAGTAATTCATGATAATCCTTAAGGGTTTAGAAACATATTCTATTCTTAAGAAACACTGGTTTTAAAAATAAAGAAGCAGTTTTATCAACTTCCACTGTCCTCCAACAGTTGCTGATTTCAAATCTTGGGCAGTTTCTCAGAATGAGAGTTGCTTCGAGGTTTCAGTGAAACATCCACAGCTGCACTAAATTAGTATAAATTTTTTCAATAAATGTTTGGTTACTTGTCTAGTAGCATTTATATTTGACTTTCTCCTTAACCTCTTCAACCTATGGGGGCGCTATGTCATTATTGGATAAAAAAAGGTGCCCGTTTTAAGCGCAATATTTTGTCACGAAAAGATGCTCGACTATGCATATAATTGGCAGCTTTGGAAAGAAAACACTCTGACGTTTTAAAAACTGCAAAGATATTATCTGTGAGTGCCCCAGAACTGATGCTACAGGCGAAACCAAGATGAAACATCAAACAGGAAATGAACTGAATTTTTGAAGCTCTGTTTTACTATCGTCTCCTTATATGGCTGTGAATGTGCCGTGAACGAGCTTATGCTCTCTGCACAAATAATATTTTTGTAAAAACTGAACATTTGCTATCTAACTGAGAGTCTCCTCATTGAAAACATCTGAAGTTCTTCAAAGTTCTTCAAAGGTAAATTATTTTATTTGAATGTTTTTCTGTTTTTTTGTGAAAATGTTGCTTGCTGAATGTCAGGCATAATACTATGCTAGGCTATCAATAGTGTTACACAAATGCTTGTTTTGCAATGGTTGAGAAGCATATTTTGAAAATCTGAGATGGCAGTGTTGTTAACAAAAATCTAAGCTTGAGAGCTAGCATATTGATTTCATTTCATTTGCGATTTTCATGAATAGTTAAGGTTGCGTTATGGTAATGAGCTTGAGGCTGTATTCAAGGTGAGTACAGGTGAGGGAAGGGTGAGGGAAAGGTGAGGGAAAGGTGAGAGAAAGGTGAGGGGAAGGTGAGGGAAATGTGAGGGAAAGGAGAGAGAAAGGTGAGGGAAAGGTGAGAGAAAGGTGAGGGAAAGGTGAGGGAAAGGAGAGAGAAAGGTGAGGGAAAGGTGAGGGAAAGGTGAGGGAAAGGAGAGAGAAAGGTGAGGGAAAGGTGAGGGAGGGAATGAATATGATTCTCACGAGTGCGAGCTAGGAGCTTTTCAAATGATGAAATAGTCAGAACAGCAGAGACAACAACAGCAGAAGCAGCAAAACAACACACGCACACACAAAAACATCAAAAGGCAACAATGGGAGAAGAGAAACGGCAACACCAGAGCGCAGAGGAAGGGCTCCAGATGGATCCGACATCTGTGTTTAATGCCACAGGAAAGAGAATGGGGGAAAGAGGGGGGGGGGATGATTGTGCCTCCATACACCACAGAACAGAACCGTGCTGTAAATGGGAGATGTGCGGGGTAAGTGAAATAAGTGAATGGGTTTTGCTATGGTAAGCAGAGCAGTGATTTTTCTGGGCGATGTAAGAATTTGTCGAAGATAAATACACAACACAGCGTTTGAGAGGATGAGAGGCCGAGAGTACTAACCTAAATATATTACTAATGTCAGGAACTTGGAATTGTCATTAGGAGTTTCAGTTCAACAACTGTTTAGAATCTGTGGAATGTCACTCCTGAACTCAGAACTACGTGTGCTGCATTCTGTTCATTGAGTAGGGAGCAGGATACTTGTTATTTGGTCATTGGTCCAGTTGTACTGTAAGGACTTCTGATTGGTCAACCCCAGGCTAGGGTGGGGGGTTATAAATGGCACCCTGTTCCTTTGTTCAGTGGAGAAAAGCTGAGGAGAGGGGAGACTGAACATCTACCTCCCAGCATATGATTTGTCCTTCTCATATAAAACTATTTTTCTCCCCCTGATTTGCTTTGGAGTTTTGTGTTATTGGAGAATAACACCAATTGCTAACAGCGAGGAATGGCACACACACATCTAGAAAGGTTATCCCTGGTTCCTTGAGGAAACATGGTTTGTTTTTCCTTATGTTTGAAGGAGAGAAGTAGAGAGGGATGCAGATGAAGAGAGAAAGAGACAGGGGGAGAGGGCTTATAATGTGTGAATTGAATAAGGCTGTATAGTTTCATTCTCTTGTGTAACCTTGGCAGCACACAACAGGGACGGCATCCCACTTCACGTTGTGCATCTGCCCAAACTTCCACACAAACACATTTGAATAACTTAATTCAAATAAAACATTATATTATTTTTGGGGGGGTTCTCTGTGCTACATTATCATGTTTTCGGGGGCAGGCAGATTCACTGCATTCCATAATAAACGGATAAAAATGCAACTCTTCTATTCTATTACAATAGTTAGCCAAAGACCAGAGACGACCCGGTAGTTGCAGAAGCGGAGAATGCAAAGCAATAGAGTGGGAGTGCGACTGCCGACTGCAGGAGCCCAAATGAAGTCATGTCAGGCAGTACAAGCTGTACGAAGTGCAGACGTGTATGGATCAGTTGATTGATCTCACTTAAGGGATATCAAACAGAATGGATGATCTGGGGTGACGGGGGACGGGGGACGTGGCGGCCATTTGGTAGTCAAATGTAACTCGATTAGCATGGCACACCAATATGTCACAGTGATTGGAGCTGAAGTATGGGTACAATGAGGGGCAAGAGACGGGAGTCAGATGGGAGTCAGACGGCAGTCAGATGGGAGTCAGACGGGAGTCAAACTCAATGAAGGTGAGGCACCTGGACGATCGAAACGAACAGTGGAGGGGACTGTTGCAACTTTTGAGAGATATTGGGAAGTAAGGAAAGGGAGGGAGGGAGGGAGGGATAGAAAGAGAGAGCGAGAGAGTGAAAGCGAGAGAGACAGAAAGAAAAAATCTGAAGTTTTCACCCGCCTTTACTGGCACATGTCAACTCGTCTACGTAAAGTGAAAGAGACAAAAAGCAAGACTGTGACATGTCTAAGTGAAGGATGTCACATACAGTTCCCACTCTTTTTTGTAAGTAACCACGGCATCAGATATGTCAAGGCTCTCGCTACCCATCTACAAACAGATTGGATCATATACATCTGACAAGACATGCATCAGCGGTTGCATTCCCTTCACTAAGACCTGGGAAATAAAATATAACTCCGATGAACTGACAATAAAAATAAATACTTCCGAAAATGTTTTACTTGCTTAAATTCCTGTGTATGGATACCCTTAATATGGCTACCAGTCCTCCCATCACCAACCCAATGACTTGAATGGGGATACCCGTTCTAGGAATTATATGTCTATGTTTTACCATTTCAACTTCACACAGGGTCTAAGGGTGAGGGAGTGGGGGTGGGGGTGCTATGTATTGGGGTGGTAAGTCCACAACCTAAGAGCTTTAGCGGTCCCTTTGCAT
This sequence comes from Oncorhynchus nerka, assembly GCF_034236695.1. NCBI lineage: Eukaryota > Metazoa > Chordata > Actinopteri > Salmoniformes > Salmonidae > Oncorhynchus > Oncorhynchus nerka. Next base: position 36,627,862 of record NC_088413.1, on the reverse strand, counting down.
TTAGGTCATCAAACTGAGCATAGATCAGTGTGGGGGTGATTGGGGGATGCCAAAGGCGAGCGACATAAACCACGGTCAAACTGACCTCAGGTCGGCCACATAAACAACCCTGGCAGTTAGCTTAGTCAGCACCCGACCAGACCTTGGCCAAGCCCCTAGCTTGTGCGCAAAGAACTAACAACATATTTTTCATTTTCATAAATTTTTCATTGAAATCAGACTTTATGATGGACAGTTGATTGAAGCTATGTGAAAACCTAACACATTGCCTATTGTTAAGCATCATCTGTCAGAGCAGCTCACAGATCACTGCACCTGTACACAGCCCATCTTTAAATAGCACACCCAACTACCTCATCCCCATATTGTTATTTATTTTTGCTCTTTTGCACCCCAGCCTCTCTACTTGCACATCATCATCTGCACATCCCATCACTCCAGTGTTAATGCTAAATTGAAATTACTTCACCACCATGGCCTATTTATTGCCTTAACTTTTTTAAAAACTTTATTTAACTAGGCAAATCAGTTAAGAACAAATTCTTATTTTCAATGACAGCCTAGGAACAGTGGGTCAACTGCCTGTTCAGGGGCAGAATATGTACCTTGTCAGCTCGGGGGTTTGAACTTGCAACCTTCCGGTTACTAGTCCAACAATCTAACCACTAGGCTACCCTGCCGCCCCATGGGTACAATGAGGGGGCAGGCAGATTCCCTAATCTTACTACATTTGCACACACTGTATATAGATTTTTCTATTGTGCTATTGACTGTATGTTTGTTTATCCCATGTGTAACTCTGTTGTTGTTGTTGTTTTTGTCGCACTGCTATGCTCTATCTTGGCCAGGTCGCAGTGGTAAATGAGAACTCAACTGGCCTACCTGGTTAAATAAAGTGAGCGGAGCTAGAGTTTTGCTACTTTGATTTGTCCCGGCACTTTTTCCTTTTTCAACACAGTTGGGGTATTGTGCTGTGTGTATACTTCTGTCTGCACCCCAAATGGCACCCTAATTCCCTATTTGGCGCAATACTTTTGACCAGGGCCCATACAGGGGAGGCAGCCTCTGTGTTGCTGAATGAATATATAGATATCGGAGAATAAGGGGAACATGTGCTGGTGTTTGCTCGTCGTCAGTACAAGCCGATCCAAGCAGGGAGGCTTCGTGCTCGGGGAAGGTTGTTATGACGTTTCTATGAAGAAACACAAAGCTAGTTCTGGGAACATTCGCAGAAGCAATTTTAGTTCTCTGGGAGACTTTGAATGTACAGAACAGTACTGCTTGAGATGTAGGACATCATATAGTTACAGGCAAGAGCATGCTTAACCAAAGAATGTAAAATTTAACTTAAAAACACATTTTAAAAAATTCAACCCGTTGTCAGACAGTCTAAGGTGCCTAGAAGTATTCTTATACTGACAGCCCTAATATCCCATCATTAAATCTCCAACTAGGTTACACATGAAAGAAGAAGTCAATACAAAAGCGACAGTTTTGAGAAATCAAGCAAAGTGTCAAGTGCCATTGATTTCATGAGATAATGTCCATTCTGGCTGACAGTGTGCCGAGCATCCTCACTCGGAAAAAACACCACTTCCTGCCTTGAACACTCTCCACTTAGCCATATTGCTTTCTCTAAATGTAACTCAAGAGTTACTCTGCTGTTTTTGAACACAGCCTCATCCTAAGGTTTTTTTGGAGGGTTTCCATTATAATTAAAATGTCAATGTGTGGCATCCCAACATTTGCCCCGGCGACAGATTTATCGTTTGGAAATTACATACTCCCGAACACTTTTTGTCCCTACTCAAAATGCACTTGAGTGATCCCACTAACGATAATTGCCCTAGATTACTAACGACAAAGTGACTTCATGGCACAGTGAGATACATAAGGCCACACATATCTTTTAAGCTAATAAATGCTAACAAATTAAAACAAATAAATTATCTGGATTTAGGGATGGGAAAGGGGTCATTACCAATAGCAAGCAACACAGTTTGTCATTTGGACTCTGGTTGTCATGAGCATCAGAGGCAATGGGCATGACAGACTCACAGTGTTGCTTCCCTTTTCTCTTCCTGCAGTCCATATCCTCCCTCCCTCTATCCTTTCCTAGCTACCGCACTTTCTTGTTCGCTTTCATTCCTCCATCTTTATGATCTTACCTCCCTCTCTCCATTGTCTCTGTAGCTCTTCCCCACTTCCTTTCCTCCCTTCATAGCTACTTCCATCAACCCTTCTCTCCCTCTCTACCTTCATCGCTCCCACAATCCTTCCCTTCCTAGCTCTCTCTCTCTCTCTCTCTCTCTCTCTCTCTCTCTCTCTGTGCCACCCTCCTTCCCTCTCTACCACTTTAATTCATTCCTCCCTCCCACTGTCCATCCCGCTTTCCCTCCCTCCCCAGGTGTTGGGTAGAGGGCTACGGATGGTGACCTTAGCAGGCTCGGAGAGCATTGTCTTGCAGGGTAAGTAATGATTATATCCCTCAAACACGGAGGCTCTGCTTTCTCTCTCTCCATCTCTTTCTCCCTCGCTCTACCCCGTCTTTATTTTTCCTCTTTCCCTCTCTTTCTCTTCCTCCGTTCCTTTCTCTTCCCTCTGTTTCCCCACAAAGGTCAGAACATGGCATTCTGTTGTTGTTTTCCCCTAATGCGGTCGGTGGCCTCCGTCATTGGATACAAACTGAATAGCATGGTAATGTCCTTGATTAATCAACTGCTATTTGATATAGAGACTAGCAGAAATGAAAAGTGTGCAGTCTCCCCGTCGGCATCTGTTTGACCGCAGGCAGACATGGATTTGAGATGAGTTCTGTGAGTATGGTGTGGTAAATACAATCAAAAAACAGTGTTTTGGGATGGGGAGGGAGAGAGAGACAGAAACTGATTGTCACTTTGCTCCTCATTACAGAGACATATGACGTGGCAGTGTTGATCAAGTGCTTTGATGTCGTGCCACCAAATTCATCGTAACAACCATTCTCTTCTCCCAAAAAGAGAGTGAGAGAGAGAGAGAGAGGGAAAAGAGAAAGGGAGGGAAGCCATCCCTTTTGCACAACACATCACACCAGAAAACCGCTGGCTACAAAAACCCTCTCTGAGAGAGACAGAGAATTAATCACACACAGACAAAGCCAAATGAGTTGAAACACACGTCACACGTGCACACACAAACAAACAAACACACACTCGCGCACACACCAATAAACACACTGGCCCCATCTAATAATTTTAAACACATTTTCCTCTAATATGATTACTGTTTAATGCATTTGATCATGTATAAAAAGTAATGTATTTAGAAGGTTAGGGCTAACTCCCCCCTCTGTGTGTGTGTGTGTGTGTTTGGTCTGTGTGTGTGTTTGATCTGTGTGTGTCCCAAGTGTGTGGGTGCGTACATGTATATGTGTGTGTATGAGTGTGTGTGTGAGACCAAAGAGCAATCTGGAAGGGCATATTGCGGAGCCCGCCTGCTTTGGGAGGAGGTTCCCTGGCCAAAAACCTCTCGGCCATCACCGTGCCAGATCAGCCTTCAAGTCTGGTCAAAATCACTGAGAGATTCGCTGGCTTGGCTGGCATTCTAATGTTGCTCGAGCTGATTTCTGAGTGAATTACTGGCTGATATGCTAACGCTGCTAGCTAGCTCCCTTTGATTGCATAGGAACAGGTTGTTTTGTGTCTGTGCAGGCCAAGCTGGACCTCTATAATCACATGCCAGTGATTATAATTATGAATATTATTGCCACTGGCCCAGTCTCAAATGAGGCCGGATTAAAAAACTCCAGATCAGTGTTTTTTTTCTCTTTATCATGTGTGTGTGTGTGTGTGTGTGTGTGTGTGTGTGTGTGTGTGTGTGTGTGTGTGTGATGGATATTATCATTTCCATGCAGCTGTGCTGTTTGTGTCTGTGTTTTTGGAGCTGTGTGAATTGTATATGACCTTTATTTCAACAGAATCCCATTGAGACCAATGATGATGAGGCTTGTTGTTTGTGATGTAGATTGGAGATGATCTATTTTGGTAATTAGATGATGCTTTGGAGATGAGCTGCACGACGGGGACCGTGTGTGTGTTTGTTTGTGTGTGTGTTTTTTGTTTTACTATCCTTGCGGGGACCCGGCAAGGTTAGGGTTAGGGTTCCGGTTAAGGGTTAGGTTCAGGGATAGGGGTCAGAGAAAATAGGATTTTGAATGGGAATCAATTATTTGGTTCCAACAAAGATAGTAAAACAAACATGTGTGTGCGCGCGTGTGTGTGTGGTGATTACCATGACAAACTAGTAATGAGATGTCCCTCAGTTCCCAGGAAGTGAGTAATTAGAGGTGGACATCAATAAATGGGGAAAAGACACTGGAGTGCCTCTTGTATAAGCTGCCATTGACATTGTGATAGAATCATCCCATGTATATCTTTACGGGCAAAAAGGAGGCATAACAAATATTGTTCAATGCAGTTTATGCAAATGCCTGATCACAACATATCAAAAAGAACTGCAAACCCATCGTTCAATACCCAATAGCCCTAAATTCAACGTTTCTCACTATGTAACTTCCAACCACAGACCAATCAGACATATTACTGCCTAATTACTTATGCATTCTAATATTTTGCCTTTGCATATGAATATATTTCTACAGCCATCCCAAAGCGGGCAGACAGTGTGGCCTGACAAGCTCTTCATATACACTAACGTTCAAACGTTTGGGGCCACTTAGAAATCTCCATGTTTTTGAAAGAAAATCCAATTATTTACCATTAAAAATATATATATTTTTATTTTATTTCAACTTTATTTAACCGGGTTGGCAAGATGAGAACAAGTTTTCATTTACAATTGCGACCTGGCCAATATAAAGCAAAGCAGTTCGACACATACAACGACACAGAGTTACACATGGAGTAAAACAAACATACAGTCCATAATACAGTAGAAACAAGTCTATACAATGTGAGCAAATGAGGTGAGATAAGGGAGGTAAAGGCAAAAAAAGGCCATGGCGGCAAAGTAAAAACAATATAGCAAGTAAAACACTGGAATGGTAGATTTGCAATGGAAGATAAATAAAAATAATGGGGTGCAAAGGAGCAAAATAAATAAAATAAATACAGTAGGGAAAGAGGTGGGCTATGTACAGGTGCAGTAATCTGTGAGCTGCTCTGCTCTGAGTTGGTGCTTAAAGCTAATGAGGGAGATAAGTGTTTCTAGTTTCAGAGATTTTTGTAGTTCGTTCTAGTCATTGGCAGCAGAGAACTGGAAGGAGAGGCGGCCAAAGATAGAATTGGTTTTGGGGGTGACCAGAGAGAGATACCTGCTGGAGCGCGAGCTACAGGTGGGTGATGCTATGGTGACCAGCGAGCTGAGATAAGGGGCGACTTTCCCTAGCAGGGTCTTGTAGATGACATGGAGCCAGTGGGTTTGGCGACGAGTATGAAGCGAGGGCCAGCCAACGAGAGCGTACAGGTCGCAATGGTGGGTAGTATATGGGGCTTTGGTGACAAAACGGATTGCACTGTGATAGACTGCATCCAATTTGTTGAGTAGGGTATTGGAGGCTATTTTGTAAATGACATCGCCGAAGTCGAGGATTGGTAGGATGGTCAGTTTTACAAGGGTGTGTTTGGCAGCATGAGTGAAGGATGCTTTGTTGCGAAATAGGAAGCCAATTCTAGATTTAACTTTGGATTGGAGATGTTTGTGAGATGTGGGTCTGGAAGGAGAATTTACAGTCTAACCAGACACCTAGGTATTTGTAGTTGTCCACGTATTCTAAGTCAGAGCCGTCCAGAGTAGTGATGTTGGACAGGCGGGCAGGTGCAGGCAGCGATCGGTTGAAGAACATGCATTTAGTTTTACTTCTACTTAAGAGCAATTGGAGGCCACGGAAGGAGAGTTGTATGGCATTGAAGCTTGCCTGGAGGGTTGTTAACACAGTGTCCAAAGCTAACACAACATGCCATTGGAACCAAGGAGTGATAGTTGCTGATAATGGGCCTCTGTACGCCTATGTAGATATTCCATAAAAAATCTGCCGTTTCCAACTACAATAGTCATTAACAATGTCTACACTGTATTTCTGATCAATTTGCTGTTATTTTAATGGACAAAACATGTGCTTTTCTTTCAAAAACAAGGACATTTCTAAGTAACCCCAAACTTTTGAACGGTAGTGTACCCTTCCAATGATTGTCTCATAATTGTCACCTTTGCAGATCTTCACACCAAATCCCATTCCCCAGTGCTCCTAGTAATGAATCAGTCAATCACTCTCCTCAGTCTGCCTTCCCTCTGCTCTCCTCTCCTCTTTCAACTTTGCCGTCCCTCTTTCCATCACATTGGAGACTAGACAGACAGGCGAAGGTGGGTAATCTCGCAGACGGTGACAGCATGTCAGTGGCTGCCGGGCAAAGCCATTTAAACACAACACTTTTTTGTTAATGGTGGTGGCAAAGTGGGCAGAGGGAGAGGATGGAGGGGGGGGGGGGGTCGAGGATGGAGGGTGGATAGAGGGATAAGTGGTGGAAGGGAGGAGGCGGGTAGACAGGCCACGGCACAGTGGAAGGGAGGGTGCTAGGGTGGAATGAGGGAGGACGCAAGGGAGCCAAAGAGGGAAGGACGGAGGTGTCGGGGACCGAGTACACAAGCTTGTTTTTATTTTAATGAAAAATTCCATAAATGTATAGGAAGCCCTGCTGCGGTAGGAGACACAAGGAAGCCTGTATTAAGTCATCTGAAACGCACCGAAACAAGCCCAAATCCTGGGGGAAATGTTCTGAGGACTAATTAAACTGAATTAGAGCTCTTTGGCAATACAAGTCAGCACTGTGTTTACTGATGACCAAATGAAGTATTCAAGGAAAAGAACACCCTCCCAGCAATCAAAGTTGTGGGAGGTTTTATAATGTTGTGGTGTTGCTTTGCTACCGCTGGTTCTGGGGGCCTTGAACGTATGCAAGACATTATGAAATCAGCAGAATATCAGGTGTTTTGGAGTCCAAAAACTGAGTCTCCATTGAAGGTTGTGAGACTTCCAGAAGGACAATGACCCCAAACACACAACAAGCACTAAGGAATGGTTAAGATACTGGACTGTTCTGGAACGGCCAGCGAAGAGTCCAGATGTGAATCACATGCAACACTTATGGTGAGAGCTGAAAACAGCAGTTTTCACATCATCTGGGTGTTTTAGTTCTGTCTTGTCCTACGTATTAAACTGTGTGTGTCCCAAATGACACCCTATTTCCTATGCAGCACACTACTTTTGAAGAGGGCCATAACACTCAGGTAAAGTAGTGCCCGATATAGGGAATAAGGTGCTATTTGGGATGCATCCACCATTTCAGACAGTCTGGAGTCTTGTGGAGTGGAACAGAAAAAGATAACTACATTGGACGTGTGTAGTCGTCTTTCTCCACTATCCTAAAAAACAACAACGTGTACTCCCAAACTACAAACTACACCTTCCAAAATCAACTGACAAACTTGCTTCTTTGAGAGACTCTACATCAATAGTACGGTGCTGACTTCCAACTACATCCTAAGAACAGATCAGATTGTTCTAAAACAATCGACGATATCCAAAACACTGCTCCCAAGCACATCTCTCACCAATTGAATTGGCAAACCAGGTGATGTGTTTCTTTGATTAACTCTTTACTCTCAATAGCGCCGGCGCTACCTTCCAACGATACTCAAAGAACCAAAAAGATCCCATTCAAATAAATAAATTCAGAGACATCTGAGGAAGAAGCCATGTGGATTTAAAGAAATATAGTGAGAGTGTCCCAAAGGGCACCTTATTCCCTATATAGTGCACCACCTTTGACCAGAGCCCTATGAGACCTGGTCAAAAGTAGTGCACTACATAGTGAATAGGGTGCCCTTTGGTACTGAATAGGGTGCCCTTTGGTACTCAAAGAGTTTGTACAAGGCTTTCCCCTGAAGGACAGGAGAGACAATGTAGCAGGGCCTCTCGAATGACAGATAGACTGAGACAACTCCCAGACAAAGACTTTCTCTCTTCCTCTTAAAAGCTGCCCCGACAAAAATACAAAATGATTTAATAACCAAGATACTGAGGAGAACGGAGACAGTCAGAGACTGTGACACCCTCCCTTATGACTTCTCTTCCTTTCCCCATTTCCTTTTGGTCTTGGAATTAGTCTTTGATTTGTTTCTCTTCCCTTTCCCCCTAACTCAATTTGCGCAGATGGCAGACGGTGTAGTCCAGACGCATCAGACGCCACATTGTTGTTTTCTACCACACCACCACCGCCATTCAATCTTAAGGCATTGTGTGTGTGTGTGTGTGTGTGTGTGTGTGTGTGTGTGTGTGTGTGTGTGTGTGTGTGTGTGTGTGTGTGTGTGTGTGTGTGTGTGTGCGTGTGTGTGTGTGTGGAGGTGGTTGTTTAATCAAACACCCAGAGTCCGGACTGTAAAGGCTGTCATTCCCACCACAACCCCTCTCTCTGTCTGTAACTAGATTTATCACTCTCTCTTTTTCTCACACATACTCTCCCTCCATCTATCTCTCTCTCTCTCTCTCTCTCTCTCCGCGTCTTTTCGATGTCAACTCATCTGTCCGCGTGTCTGCCTGTCTGTCTGTGTCTGTTGTGTGCTGTGTGCGTGAACCTCCAGGATTGTGTCTGGACTCAGCTGGAGCCGGTCAGAGCAAAGCGCCGTGACTCTTCTGCCTCCGGCGTTATTATTTATTTGTTTATTTATTTCTATTCATTTCTTCAAGTCACTGGCAGGGGTCGGTGTCAGTAATTACTGGACTGGAACGGAGGTAGGAGAAGCCAATTTGAGTTAGAGCGGAAGGCACTGAGGTGCGTCTGGTGAAAAACCCCCTAGCGGATAGAGCCTCTCACCTTCTTCAACCTTTTCTATTTAGGACTGGGAGTAGATACACACCACAGGGGGCCAGACACAGCAGGGGATTAGACATACAATTTGGATTCGGACACACACAGGCACACACTCACACAGGCACACACACAGGCAGCCACACACACACATGCACAGGAAGAAGCAATGTGGATTTAAAGAAATATAGTGAGCGTGTCACACACACACACACTTTGCGTCACCATCAGCAGTTGAAGGATGTGCAATAAGGACACCGCATCTCAGGACATTTGGTAGTGCTAGAAAACTGTCAAGACGACTGATAGGCTAAACAACAGCTGCGAGAGCCACATAACCCAAGGCAGCTTGAGCACGACCTCACAAGTATGACATGTTTCGCACCTACTGTAGCCCTGCTCACTTTATATGCACTGGCTCAGACACACACACTGCATATGTTCACAGTTACATCTTGATTAGATGTCGACGCAAGGTTAAACATAGAATCATGGGCCTCCCGAATGGCACAGCGGTCTGTGTCGCAGTGCTAGAGGCGTCACTACAGACCCGGGTGTGATCCCAGGCTGTGTAGCCGCCGGCCTCAACCGGGAGACCCAAGAGGCGGCTAACAATTGGCCCATCGTCGTCAAGGTTAGGGGAGGGTTTGGCTGGCCAGGATGTCCTTGTCCCATCGTTGTGGCGGGCCGGGCAACTCGTGTTGCCAGTCGTTACAGTGTTTCCTCCGACACATTGGTGCGCTGGCTTCCGGGTTAAGCGAGCAGTGTGTCAAGAAGCAGTGCGGCTTGGCAGGGTCGTGTTTCGGAGGACGCAAGTCCGTACGGGAGTTGCAGCGTTGGGACAAGACTGTAACTACCATTTGGATGTAACAAAATCAGGGAGAAAATAGGGTAATAAATCTTTAAAATAGAACCATTATCTGCACGTGGATACAACGTTGTCATCCCAAATGGCACTCTATACCCTACAGAGTGCACTACATCTGTCACAAGAACTACAGTATGTAGGGAATATGGTGCCATTTGGGATATAGAAAATATATTTATGCTAATGAAATGTTATTTTACAATTAACAATATAAGGCCATGTGACGCTAAGAAGCCACAGCAAGCGTATACTATACAGTAGCTGCATTATATGAAATAGCATCTCCTCATGGTCTATCATGGCTATTTATCAGCTAAGGTGGATGCATCACAATGGATGTCCATGTTAGCGTTTAGCATTGGTATGTTTGTTGAGTGGGAACCATACTGAGCCTGAAATGGCCCAGGCTAATACAGCCTGGCTAGACTTAGCGTGGCGCTAATACTGGCTGTAGCCAGTTGCTAAAATAAGAAGAGCTATTGAAGGTGGGCTAATGTAGCATGGCGCTAATTGCAGCTTTAGCACTACGGGCGAGTATTGAGCAAGCCATGTCACAAACATCTGACCCCTTAAGACGTAAATCATAGTACCTTTCACCTCACTTCCAAATTTAAAGAGAAATCTGAGAGGGAAGAAAAAGAGAAGTAAAAAGAGAGGGGGGAGTGAGAGCGAGAACACCACTTAGAGAGCCTGAGTGCTAACGTTAACCTAACCCTTGCTGACCTTTTTGACAGGAAATGGATCCTACCACGGTACCAATTAAATTAAGTTCAATTCCTTCCACTTCCCTTTATCCTTTTCCCCTCACTCTCAACATACTCTTCTCTTACTGTTGCGTACTGTCTCTGCTAGGACCCTCTTCACCTCGAGACGTTCACTCATCAGCCACAGTGATGTGGAGAGAGTGAGTGTGAGTGCAGGTGTGTATGTGTGTGCTGAGTGTGAGGACAGGAGTTGGGTGGGCTTTTCGATAGGACGCGACCCAACCGACCGCATAGCGGTGGCGACTCTCCAGGGCCTGGCACAAGGCCTTGTTGATTTGACGAGGGCTGTGTGTCCGTATATGTCTCCTTGCGTGTGTGTGTGTGTGTTTGTGAGGCTGTTCCAAAGTGGCAAAAGGCTTGAAAGGTAGAAACACGTCATTTGGAAGAAGCCCTAGCCGCTGTGTTGCAGAGTTTATCATCAGCGGTGAAGAGCCGCGTGCGCCAAGGAGAGCACTTGAACGTCACCGGATACAAACGGATGCAGATTGCTACCGATGCATGGCGGTAAGCAATGTACAACCTCATCGGTCCCAAACGCAATGCAGCACTCATGTGGCCGACTGGCCGATAACCTCAAGACTTTCACTCCTTGATTGAGCTCGATTTTTCCATTGGCGGAAAAATACCCAAATGTCATACTTGAGTAAAAGTAAAGTTACCTTAGTAGAAAGGCAGAGGCAGTGGTGAAAAAACTGAAGTAAAAATACTTTAAAGTACTAGTTGTGTGTGTCCATGTGTATATGTGTGCTTGGGAAATCTAGGTGCGGGGGGTGGCATAATCAACATACACATCTTCG